>NC_090735.1:158811813-158814313 GCF_036898095.1 Palaemon carinicauda | reverse complement strand
TGTCAGCCTTTTCAACATAAAACTTTCGAAGTTCTACTGATTCAACTACCCGATTAGGAAGATCATTCCACAACTTGGTCACAGTTGGAGTGAAATTTTTAGAATACTGGGTAATATTAAGCCACTTGATGGAGAAGGCCTGACAATTAGAATCAACTGCATGACTAGTATTACGAACAGGATGAAACTGTCCAGAAAGATCTGAATGTAAAGGATGGTCAGAATTATAAAAAATCTTATGACACATTCAGAATAGATTGATCACCAAAAATCTTAAAAGACTTTCTCAATATGCCAATTTTTTCGTACAATTGAAGAATACAGAGACCTAATGGGTTTCTCAAAAGTAAATTTTACTATCGAGAATCAAATCTAAAATTTTAAAAAGAGTCATACAAAGTTAAAGAAACATTATTATTGCCTGAGATCCCGGATGTCGAGGAACTACTGCCCTTGACCTACTTACAATGATACTTTGAGTGTTGTTAGAATTCAACTTCATACCCCATAATTTGCACCATGCACTAATTTCAGCTAGATCCCTATTAATGGATTCAGCAACCCCAGATCTACATTCAGGAGATGGAATTTGATGCAAAGAGAATAGCATCATTCTACATATGCTACAAGCTTATTCTCTAGGCTAAACCATATTTCATGTGTGCATAGTATGAAAAGTAATGGGGCAAGAACACTACCATGAGGAATACCAGATATCACATCCCTATACACACTGTGGTGCCCATCAACAACAACTCTTTGCGATCTATTGCTTAAAAATTCAGTAATGATGCTAAGACACGACCCTCCCACTCTCAACTGTTTGAGTTATAATAGAAGGGCCTGATGATTAACATGGTCAAAGGCAGCCCTAAAATCAAGGCCAATCATATGAACTTCTTGACCACAATCAAGGATTTATGTACAGCATTGGAGATTGTAAGAAGGTCATCACATGCTCCAAGACCTTTACGAAAACCAGATTGCAAACTAGGGAAAAAATTATTACCTTCAGCAAACCTATTAAGAAGTTTTTCCAAAAGATGTTCAAAACTTTGGATAATATGGGAGTTATGGAAACTGGGCGGTAATCCTAAAACCTCTTCTTGCTAAACGTGCGCAAAATAACAGATAACTTTGGAGCTAAGAAATCTGCTGTCTTTATAAAAAAAAAAAAAAAAGGAAAATACCATTTTGGTCTACACTTCTATAAGCATCAAGATCCATCAGCAGAGCTTTAATTTCACTAAATCGAAAAGTATAACTAGCTAGTTTACCCTCAGAAAAAGAAGGAATGAGGAAGTTAGAGTTTCTCATTACTCTGGCTTACCGTGAAACAAATCTACCAAAGGGTTGCCTTTTCCTTTGGACAGTGAGTGATAGAGCCATCTAGTTTAAGTAAAGGAGGAACTGTTGCATTTACACCAAAGAGTGCAAGTTTAAGGGTAGTCCACCACTCATGCTCCTGGGTGGTACCAGAAAGGGTTTCTTTTATGGTTAAATTGTATTCCTTTTTAGTTGAAGCATAAACAAAACCTCTAAGCTGAGTATAGTTATTCCAGGTCAAATCTGATCTGTTACCCTTCCAAAGATGATAGGCCTCCTCCTCCTCCAAGTAAGCATGTCTACATTCATCATTGAACCATGGTTTACCTTTCATTCGGTTCTTCAGCACACGAGAAGGGATACGCCTATCAATTATGTTGACTAGATTCTCATTCAAAGGGGACAACAGGATCAACACTGCTATACAATTCTGACCATATTCAAGCCCAATTGATCATGCAAAATACCATCCAGTCTGCTTGAGATTTAATATAAATCTTACACGAGTATGATACATAAGTGACAGGCTGCTTAGTCTTCACTTCTAATGAAATCAAGGCATGATCAGATGTCCCAACTGGAGAACCAATCTTACTAGTTATAACGCCAGGGAAGTCTGTGTATACTAGGTAAAAACAGTTACCCAGACCTGTGAGTAGCTTCACTTATGATTTGCTCACAGCCTGATTCAGAGGCAAAGTCTAAAGCTCTTAAGCCATGCCGATCGGTAAGAGAAACTGAATCTAACCACTCCCTATGGTGAGCATTGGTATCACCAACAAAGACAAAAGTGGCCTTTCTATCATCTTGTATCTTAGACATAATGGTAAGAAGGACAATAGAAGATAGAATCATCCATGTTTAGATTCCGGTAAATCGAACACAAATAGAAGTTGTTATGGTTTCCATAAACTTATATTACCAGAATCTCATAACATCCTTATTCATAGCAAGACTTATGAGGAGCAGGGCAATCAGTCTTTATATACATCGCCCTTCCCTTGTCCTTAGGGATGGCATTGCGTTTCAAAATTATTGGCTTCTTAAAACCAATTATAAGGATCTCAGATGACTGCCTCGTATTAAAAACTAAAGTTTCTGAGCACAAAAGAAATTTTTACTGTCTGGAAGCAGCTGTAAGGTTTTGAATATTTGCATAAAGACCACGAATATT
>NC_090735.1:158801813-158806813 GCF_036898095.1 Palaemon carinicauda | reverse complement strand
TATTTAATAAGGCTCAGCAGTTCATATTTACTGGAATCTACGAAAAAAAACGCATTTTAGAAGAAATGTATAAAATCTCTTTAGACCTCCGTCTCATTCTGTTTTTAGGCATTTTCCTAAATTTCGAATGTTTACAGTGTGTTAATTCAATTAGCAAATCATGGTTCGAGGCTTATAGCAGCTGACAAAAAATGAGTATAAACAGGTCTTAAATTTTGGAAGACGATACCCCACACTAAAAAAAAAGAAAGAAAAAAAAAAAAAGGTAGTTGATTTCATTAGTCGCCACTCGGACAAAAATCTTTGATTCCCAGAAAGCTAATTAAACCTCTTAAACACTTGAAAATTTGCCTTAAAGGGATGATATCGAGAGTTTCCCTGAAAAATAAAGTCTTCGACTAATATTTGATAGAATATGCAAATTAAGCATTCATTTAGAGTCCAAAATTAGCTTTAACCTTCATAATAATGATAGAACAACCTTGATAGCCGATATACATTAAGGCACACATACACGCATACTAACACACACACACACACACACATATATATATATATATATATATATATATATATATATATATATATATATATATATATATATAGTATATATATATATATATATAAATTATATATATATATATTTATATATACGCATTAAAAAATGTATTAATATATTTGTATTTAGTCTGCGTCTACTAATACATACATACATACATACATAGATACATACATACAGTACATACATACATACATATAGTCTGCTGGCATGATTGACAACAACCTTGACACTTTTGAAGAGGCTAGTTTTCGATCTAAATATAAGGTATATATATATATATATATATTATATATATATATATATATATATATATATATATATATATATATTATATATATATATATATATAGTAGTCGTTATAAAGGATATTGAAAGATAATGGTTCATATAGAAATGTTCTACAGTTTCGTCCGCCACAGTACCTCTTCTTGGAGTGTTTATTATGATAAGAATAGATACACACGTTTGTACGTACAAGAAAGGCTTCAAATCGTAAAAAAAATGATAAAAGATATGCTATTACAACCCAACAGGTAAAGGTCACTTAACATGAGGATAAAAGCAATAAAAGTTGAAACTAAATTAACAGGGAAACAAGCAATAGAACCATCGACAAGCATTTGAGTAAACGAAACAAGCCAAAAACTATTGGATAACATTTTAGAGTTTGTACTGACACTTTTTGGCTCAAGCCATGTCGTCCTGATGGAAGTTTCCTATAGGGTAGCTTCTAGGGTATATTCCCAGAGAATTTACCTTAAGGTACCCAGAATTCTAACTCCTGGAGCGAATATCCCTAATGAAAGGGATATCGCGAACATATCAGAGGACGTATTCTTGACACGCCACATGGCAATCTGCACCCCAAACAGAGATAACACATCGAGGGGTCAATTGGCAAGAAACGGTTTTCGGGAAAGAAAAAGGGGAGCCGCTCCCAAGGCTCCCTCTTCCCCAGTTTCGTAAGCGTGCCCTGGCGCCAATCCTGGCGCCATCTGTATTCCTTGTAGCGTACACGAGGTGCTACAGATACTGTATGTAGGGAGGGGTCCTACAGCCCTTTCATAGAAAGGGAAGGGCGGGTCCCATCAGGACGACATGGCCATCTCACCCAAAAATATATTTTTCGCTTCGCTCAAAATCCGTTTTTTTGGGCTCAAGCCATGTCGTCCTGATGGAAGTATACCAGAGCATTACTGTATCTGTGGATTCTCAGAACGTGCCGTACTCCCCGGAGGTAATTTTTCCGGTCGACTAGACCTAGAGACCTAAGATGTTACCGTTATACATCTTTTCACCTAACTATAAACTATGTTAGAGCTTCCTGCCCCCTACAGGGAAGAGTCCTACTAGACTCTGGAAAAGTCTCGAAGAGAACATATACCTATGTATGAATACCAGGCAAGCTTATATAGTGGTCTCACCCTATATTAAGTAAAGCATAGTTTGTAAAGAACCACTGCGTCAATATGAAATATCGACCAGTTCTCCGCACAATACATGTATTGGACAAAGGTTTATATCCACATAGGAGGAAAACCAATGCAACATAGCTTGCATAAAGGAACAATTCTATTAGAATTATCCCAGATATGGTACATAGAATGAATGCTCAATTATACCAATAAATTGACACAGGTGAAAGAGACGCAAGGTTCTCAAGAACCAGTTTATTGACAGACAATAAATAGCCAGGTTAACAACAATTATATATATATATAAGAAGAGGATAACCCAAAATATTAAGCATAAGTATGATAGTAAACAGAGCTTGTTTATCTGAAAGAAAAACATTAAATGCCACTTTTTAAGATACCGAGGTATCAAAGTCATAAAAGTCTGTATTACAAATCAATCACATTTAGCGTTAGAAACCGCTCGGCACACATGTCTGCACTTATGCTAGGTTCACCTTTGGAAATGGAACAGTCTATATGGGCAACTCAGTGCCCTTATTTAGTTTGTAGTACAGTATGTAACTACACACTCACCCTGGAATTAATCGTCCCAATTAAAACCACTGTTCCTCGCAAAGTTAAACAGTAGGGCTAACGACGCGACCCACTGCTACCACAGATCTCTTTAATTCCTCTACTTGCTTCGCATAGTGGCAAAAGAACACTCTGGAAGACTTCCAGCCAGTGTATGAACGGAGATGTTCAAAATCCATACAATTAAAGAAATTTAAGGATGAGGCAACTTTCCTCGGATCGTGACCTGCGGGTGTACTGTCAGGATCCGCTCTGCGAATAAAATATGTGATTTTCGCTCTGAGTTGATTCAGAGATAAATTTGAGCCTGATGTTTTCTCCCCTGAATAGTTGACCACCCCTGAAGTCTGAAGTTCTATGAAGATAGACCTTTAGGCATTCTACTGGACATAGAGATGCATCTTCTTTCAGAGGGCAGATTCTCCAGGGACCCCACCTGTTGGTGGTAACTCATTCTTGGCGAGAAACGTAGGATCCGGAAACAGGTTCAGTTCTCCCCCATCCAGGAACTGAACACGACCTGCCTCTCTCGAGAGGGCTACGATCTCACTAACCCTGGCCCCGGACGCGAGTGCAAATAGGAAAATAACTTTTTGTGTCAAATCCTTTAACGTACACTCTTCATTGCTCAACAGAGAAGCGAAATGAAGAACTTTGTCTAAAGACCATGAAAAGGGCTTTGGAGGTGCTGAAGGTCTGAACCTAGCGCAGGCTTTCGGAACTTTATTAAAGATCTCGTTACCTAGGTCGACCTGGAAGGCATATAGAATGGGTCTTGTCAAAGCAGACTTACACGCTGAAATCGTGTTAGCTGCCAATCCTTGACCATGGAGGTGGATGAAGAAAGATAAGCAGAAGTCTGTTGAGATCTCCTGCGGATTCTTCGCCTTGACAAAGGCCAACCATTTTCTCCAAGATGACTCATATTGCCTTCTAGTAGATTTGCACTTATATTCCTCTAGGAAGTCTATGCTGGCTTTCGAAATCCCGAAACGCTTTCTCACCGCTAGGGAGAGAAAATCATGAGCTGCAGGGTCCGGGTTTTCTGTAATGAAGCGCAGACAGTCGACTTCTGGACTCGCTGGGTCAGAACTGGATGTGGTAGCGGTACAAACTTCAGCTGTAGTTCCAATGCCAAGGGGAACCACACACGCTGTTCCGGCCACTTGTGGGCCACTAATGCCGCTACCCCCTTGAAGGATCTAAGTTTGTTGAGGACCCTCATCAGAAGGTTGTGAGGAGGGAACAGAAAAATCCTGGACCATCTGTTCCAGTCGAGGGACATCGCGTCCACTGCTTCCGCTAAGGGGGTCCTCGTACGGGGACACGTACAGGGGCAACTTCTTGTTGTCTTTCGTCGCAAAGAGGTCTATCTGCAGTTCTGGGACTTGATTCAGAATGAAGGAGAATGATCCTGCGTCTAAGGACCATTCCGACTCTATCGGTGTGAACCTGGATAGAGCGTCCCGCTGTCACGTTGCGGACTTCCTTGAAGGTGAACTGCCGACAGGTACCACTTCTTCTTTTCCGCCAATCGGAAAATGGCCAACATCACCTGGTTGAGAGGTGGTGACCTCGATCCTTGTCGATTCAAGCATCTCACAACTACCCTCGCTGTCCATCACCAACCTTATGTGGATCGAGTGACGCGGGAGACTTTCCTTTAAGGTAAGGAGCACTGCCATAGCTTCTAGAAAGTTTATGTGAAAGGTCTTGAATAGCTTGGACTAAGTCCCCTGGACTTTTTTCCGATGAGAGTGACCCTCCCCATCCCTCCTTCGAGGCGTCTGAGTGAATCGTCACCGACGGGGGAGGTGGCTGAAGAAGAACCGACTTCTTTAGATGTCTGGCTTGGGACCAAGGCCTGAGAAGAGTATGTAGCCAAAGCGGAACTGGTCTTCTCAGATCTCTTCGCGCGTTTGATGCATAACTTCTCCAAACTCCGGTTGCATCCTTTAGCTGTGCTCTTAGCACTGGGTCTGTCACCGAAGCAACTGGAGAGAGCCCAGTGCCCTCTCCTGTTCGCGTCTTGATATCCTTTCGGAATCTAGAAGTCTCTTGACAGAACCCGCTATCTCCCTTCCTTTTCTTCGCCGGGATGGAGAAACGGTGTGACAAAAAAGGTCCCAGTGGATTCCCAGCACTGGAACTTTTGAGATGGAGAAAGTCGAGACTTTATTCTGTTGATCTTGAAGCCTAGGTACTCTAGGAACTGGATCACTTGACAGGAAGCTTGCAAGCATTCTGTCTCGGATGCTGCCCACACCAACCAGTCGTCCAGGTAAGCTACTACCTGAATTCCCTTTAGGCGTAATTGTTTCAGAGCTGCGCTCGCAAGCTTCGTGAAAATCCTTGGGGCTATGTTTAGCCCGAATGGCATGGCTCTGAAGGCGTATAGTCTTCGTTGTAGCCTGAACCCTAGGTAGGGGGGAGAGTCGACGGCTGAT
>NC_090735.1:158781561-158801313 GCF_036898095.1 Palaemon carinicauda | reverse complement strand
TTCTCTCTTATCAGGGTGTCACTTGAGTGCATTTCAAAGGGATACGCTTAAAATAGCCTTTTAGCTTGTTTCTTCCTACAAAATATAACTCTCTCTCTCTCTCTCTCTCTCTCTCTCTCTCTCTCTCTCTCTCTCTCTCTCTCTCTCTCTCATAACGGGATATTGGATACGTCATACAAAGATTGTATAAATTTTTATAATTATTTTATGCTTCTATATACAGTATATATGTGTATAATATGCATATGGACACACACACACCCACCCATATATATATATATATATATATATATATATATATATATATATATATATATATATATATATATATATATATATACATATATATATGTGTATGTATGTGTATATATATAAATATACATATACATATATTGCCCTAGGCAAAATCACTCAAAGACTACAGTATCTGACTGGCCGGGTTTCGAACCCTAGTCCAGGATACTTGTATGACACTGACCTTACTAGTTTCCTGTACCAGGGTTCAAACCTGGCTGGCTAGATACTATGGTCTCCGAGTGATTTCGCTTGGTGCTCTGATCCCGAGGCTGTTGTGGAGGATTATTTCTTGTTTTATTTTTGGTTCTTTTGCCAAATCCAGAGAGAGAGAGAGAGAGAGAGAGAGAGAGAGAGAGAGAGAGAGAGAGAGAGAGAGAGAGTGTGTTTGTCTGTGTCAGCAAGCGAGAGGTAGTTAGTGTAATGATTGTTTGGTGTGAGGAGGACTATTGGTATAATGGAGTTTGTTTATTTATGTCTTTAGCTAGCTTAGGACAGTGGTGAATGTCTTGAGCGAATGTTTTTTTTATTTTTTTATCTAACTGCAGCCAGAGGCAGATAAATGAGATGTGAGTGTTGGTTTATTATTCCTATAATCGACCAGCATAGAAGTGTTTATTTATTTCAACAGCCTTAATTCCTCCTTTGGAGAGATTTTCCCTTGTATGTGGAATTGATTGTTGAAGACCTGGCTTATGATAAGGAACTTCAAACGACTGTTGATTGAACTTTCGATTGATGATGATGATAACCACGACCCCAATCAGGGAGGCAGTTGTGGTAAATTGCCTCACGGTGTAGTCTGTTAACCACAAAGCTGTGGTAGTGTGCCGGGAAAGACAGTTCGGCTTTGTTGTTGGTGTCCGGTTAATTTTAAGTTTTGTTAGGTTTTTCGGTTTATTTGAATTGTGTTATGTTTACTGTATAGTTAGTGATTATCATTTTGATTGTGGATAGTTTCGTGTTAAGCGTTTTAGTTATAAGGAATATAGTATTAAGGTTATGTTTTGCTTATATTTCCCTTCTGCCTAAGAGTCCGCTTGATATTGTAAGGGGAAAGTTTGTGCTGAGGAGACATTTGTCAGTTAGTGATTCAAGGGTGTGAGGGTTGTTCTTGTGACATCCCTCTACATCGTTAAGAGAATCCAGACTTTAGTGTATTATTATATATATACATACATACATACACACACACACACACATATATATATATATATATATATATATATATATATATTATATATATATATATATATATATATATATATATATATATATATATATATATATATATATATATATATAATCTGGCTTATTTTAAATATGAAAACCACGTTTAAAATTACAACATCTATCATGTATGTGTTTTGTGTTTGTGTGTGTGTGAAGTGTTTGTCCCCTTTGGAATAAAAAGTTAATTTGGTTACTCTTATTATCTTCTATAACACCCTTTTGGTATTAATTAGGAGTCCGCATATGCAACAAAATATTTTAGTTTCAAGTGCCTACATCTCCTGTAGGGAAAGTTCTTGCTGACATGGAAGCCGATAGAAATATCATAGAATTCTTTAAAACAATATCTTACATTGGAGGCTTCTCTTACACAAATTTTACGTCCTCTGTGTGTTTTATTTCATACGAGGATATCCATGATACAGTTTGGTCGTATATCCAAGGCAAAGGTTGTCATCGACAATGGATTTATCTGGATGCTATACGCAGTCTCTCCGCTGTAGCAGAATTGTGAATAATAACGAAGGGGATTTAGATACTCTATGTTGATCTGGCAATATTCAGAGCTAAATTTTGTCAGTGTTTTAGTGTTTTTTTTTTTCAAGCAATAAAAGGAATCATTATTATTTTACGTTCATGCATGCACGAGTTGAAATTTATTCGTCACGCCCATGATAACATAATGAATTTTCGTTTACAAGAGGATGACTGTATTAGATTAATTAGTATCGTTCAACGCAGCTGCACGTATATTGCATGCATGAATATTCCATTCACAATAAAATATTCAACACCTGTTGCAAGGGGCGTAGCCTACAACAGGAAATTTCAAAGAGAACAGAATTACTATGACTTAATGTTTTCAACTTGTTACGACACCCCTTCATTAAGATGAATATTATGACCTTTTAAGTTGAATTTTCTTATGGGACTAATTCGGTGTTATTCCATAACTGATGATAACACGAAGGGCACACACGTATTATTTTTGGATCACCTAGAGGTCCATTTTGTTGTAGAAAGTTATTTTTTTTTATGATACTGCGATATTCCTCTACCGTCAGCAAATGCATCAAACCTTTAAAGTTAGACTTGCCTACATCTCCTAGTATTTCAGAGAGAGCTATTCCTGGCATGAAAATCGGTGATAGATATGCCACGCAGGTCATAAACATATGTTCTATTTGTTTTTTTATCGTTCTCAAACAAAAGCTCACAATATAATTTTACTTTTCATTTTCTTAATTCTTAGTACTGTATTTGTTTTCAGTGTGTAAGAGAGTATTGTGCATACACGCTCGTACACTGTAATAGTTTTGCTTTTCATCTTATCACTCGCTCTTCTCTGCACTGTTGATAAACCAACCTGTATAAAGCTGATAGTCCGTGTTTAATTTTGTTTGAATATTTGTGACGTTCTTGCTCACAAATCCTGGTATTTAAGCTCGATGTCTGTTTAATATTTTAGTTGCATTCACTTCACCTCTTTGTTATCACTTAACTGGTGACCATCGGAGTGTCCAGATCCCTCCGGCCTTCCCACTAACTCCTGTGTCTTACTGTTTGATGATACTGCCCTCTGACACTGACTCTACTATGAACACCACACCCCTGAAACTACTGTCCTTTGCCAGTACAAAGGCATTCGCCTGGTTTTAGCACGCCGAGGTCCAGTTTCTCATCAAGAGCGTGACTCGCTCATTCATCAAATCGGTTCAATGTTCTTACAGTGATCCCCGAGATTGGCTTTGCGACCAAGGAAACACCACAGTAGCGTGCAACCAAGGCCGTCTCGGATACAGGCCTGGTCAGTGGGGGAAGAAGTCAGCCCGAGTAGGTCGATTGATATAGAGACGGATAAGAAATGAGCTTGTTTGTGACATACACAATCCTTCTTTCTCTCTTGCCCTTACTCACTATACGTACACACTTTGTTTTTCTTTACAATATACAGCTGATAATCCTCATATAAAAATTAAGAGATCATACACACCAAAAGGAGACGTCTTTGAATAATCGGGCTAAGAAAAATACAGAGAAAAAAGTAATAAGATTAAAACAAAACTTCCCCGTGGCAGTAGTCTAATTTCAGGACCCACTAATTCCAAACTACATTTGCATACCGAAAAAATCAATAATTCTTACAATTTGATTTTGAAAAATATATAAATAGTAAACAATTCCGGCAATTTAAAATAATCTGACATCTTTTACACAATCACCCACAATCACCTGATCTTGCTGTACATTTTCTTTACTTAAATTTTTTACGATTTATTTCCATTTTTCCACTGTTATTGGTTACAATTCTCATAGCTATGGGTCTCTTCTGAATTTTTTTTATTAAAGAAGGATGTCTCGGATTCAATATAATTAGATCTGAAGTGTAGTTGGGACACATGAAAAGTGTTTAAATGCGATATTAAAGTGCAAAATGCATTTTCATAAAAATGAGAGAGAGAGAGAGAGAGAGAGAGAGAGAGAGAGAGAGAGAGAGAGAGAGAGAGAGAGAGAGAGAGAGAGAGAGAGAGGGGGGGGGGGGCAGCAACCAAAGAATGAGGAAGCAAGAATTGAAAGAGAAAAAATCAAAGAGAGAATGAAGTAGTAAGTAGCAAGGGAAAAATGTTTGTGAATACCAAAGTAATATTGTAAACAGTTTAGTAATCTCTTCATCATTATACAAAAGGCTGATATTCTGTGACCAATGCCACATGAACAATATAATGAAATTACAATTATTAAAACTATAAGTATAGTACTTTCCCTACTAGTATAGCTAGGAACATAACTGGCTCTCTTGATGGCGTGCTATAACTAGGCTTTTTCTTCAATAGCATATGGAAAGGAAACAGTCAGTTTCGGTCAAGTTCGATTATTTCCTTTGCAGTTTGGAACATAACACACAAAAGGGATTAGCCTGGATCTCAAAACAGCCAAATTTTCTGGAATGACAGCAGAAAACTGTGAAGAAATCGAGCGAGACCTCTTAGCTCATAGCCTATAGTAGCTGTGTGAAAGCACTATTCATACCACGTGCAACCTTTCTTACCCCCGAAATGACCAGGCCTTCACTCGAGACGGCCTTGGTACAACACCCTCAAAACACACCACCTGTAGCAGTACTCACCATTGCCAGCCACGCGTATAGCCAAACTTTTTCAGATCTCTCAACAACTGTTAGGGGACCAAAAGGTTTCTCTCACCCTAAAGGGAATGATAGTATCGCTCACCAGCAAACTGCCCCAGACAGCTACCTTCATGAAGTGAATCTATTCCGTGCCCTTTGGGTACAGCACCTACTCAAACCTGTACACGCTGCTATCCCTGATGTAGGTATTTTGCCCATTAAGGACCTGATGACCAAAGTTGATGCCCTCATGGACAGCCACTTCATCACCTTTAAGACCTACACTGTTTCCACTCCTGACAAAGAGGGAAACTACTCAACTTTGACTGAAACTGAAGTGAATGCGGTAGGACACAGACGACCACCCACAGACATGTCGGATTTGCGACAAAGCCGCCCACCTCCCACATATACCACACCTCACTTATGCCCCAACCAACGACCTCTCCAGCCACTTACTGACACCCATCGACTGCAGTTATGTTACTACTACTCCAATTTCAAGCTGCTGCGGAATAATGTGCGAATGATTGTCAGTGGCTCCCCAAAAAAGTGTAATTAGGACATTGCTTGCAACAGTGGCCTCCCTTGACACTAATCTTTTCTTTTTACCTGATGCTGGTACAGGCACGTGATTTTTGGTAGACAGGGTTGCCATTCTCTTCTGTCAAGGCCACTCTACAAGACGCGACATATTTAGTCTAAGTCTGCCGACGTTCACCTGGTAGCTGCCAACGGATCTGTAATACTTATCCCCAGTTAAGAAACTCTCTTATTTTCATTTGGAAATACCAAATATAAATGAAAGTTTCTCGTTTCTGGCGTCACATTGCCAATCCTCTATGCAGATTTCTTTTCAGTTTCACTTCCTGGTTGATGTCACTCACCATTGGTTAATCAACTTGCATTTGTACTCCTCAACACCTCTCCCACCAACCCCCTACGACTTCGCTATCCATATCAGACCACTCACAGATGCCTACGTCCACCTCCTCATGTCGTACCTGGATGTCTTCCGTCCAGAACTTTCTCAAACGCCCACGGTTCATGGCAAACATGATATTAATCACCATATCAAGACGATAGGGCCCCCAGTGTTCGGCAGATTCAAGCATCTGGCACCAGTTCGTTGGGCAGCCGATAAACAAACATTCGCCAAAATGGAAGAAATGGCCCTTTGCCATAAGTCCTCAAGCCCATGGTCATCACCCTTATACATTGTCCTGAAGAAAGATGCTCTCTGCGTCTTATGGGGATTACAGGTGTCTGAGCATACAGATAGAACCTGATCACTACCCCTTCCCAAACATCAACAATGTGACCTCCTACTTGCACAAAACAAAGGTTTACTCCAGGCTCAACCTCTTGAAGGGGTATCATCAGGTGACCATGAACACAGAAGACATTCCCAGCCTCTCTATCACAATCCGTTCTGGTACATATACCTTCAATTACTCATGTTTTGGCCTTTATGATGCTGGGATCAATTTTGAATGACTCCTGGATAGCATCTTGAGGGAATTCGCCTTCAGTGTATGTTACATGGACGACATACTTGTGTTCTTTTCCTGCAAAGAGGAATACCGCCGTCTCCTATGCATCATGCTCGACTGCCTACAACAGAACGACCTTGTATTCCGGTACGACAAGTGTAACTTTGGCGCCAACAAAGAGTCGTTTTTAGGACACCGTATCACTCATGAAGCATTCTACCCCCTCCCAGAGAAGGTAGCACCCGTTCAGAACTTCCCCTAACCTTCAACCGTCAAAGCGCTGCAAGAATTTTTGGGCATGATCAACTATTATCACCGTTTCCTGTCGGCCATCGCAGACTCTCTTGCCACCCTCTATGCCTCCCTCAAGGCCAAGCCAAAAGACCTGAAGTGGTGTCCCCTTCAAAAAGCGGCCCTCTGCAACGCAAAGAATGCCCTATCAATTGCTTTTACTTCTCCTGTGCTACATACACTAAGCTTCTCTCCACCGATCCCAGCGACATCACTATTGGTGCAGTACTTGAACAGGTGGTCAGAGGTTAGCCCCGCCAATTAGCCTTCTTCAGTAGGAAACTGTCCAAGGCGGTATCGTGCTATATTACCTTCCTCTGCAAATTGCTGGAGGTACAGTTTGCTGGCTGTCAACTTCACCACTTCATGAAAAATACACCCTTCTTTACTCACACAGACCACAGGCCCCTGGTGCATGCCTTCACATGACATTCCAATGCCTGGCCGCCAGTTAATGCTGACATCTCAGCCATGAATAAATACTGTTGAGCCCTTCAGCACATCCCTGGGAAAAGAAATCCTGTTGCCGATACCCTGTTAAGTAACACATTGCCAGCCATTTACCTGGCATTGGATTACAACACCTAGGAAAAAAACAAAGAAAAAATCCAGAGTACCAAGCATGTAGGATATTTTGTACATTCCTCCGGTAGGAAGATGACCTCCTAAATAACTCTTACGCCACACTCCTCTGTGTCGTCAGTACTGGTAGACCTAGACCGAGGATACCTGCTCCAGTGCACTGAGAGTTGTTTGATTTCATCCATAGCCTTTCACATCCCTTGTGCCGATCTACCACACAGCTACTAAAGACGAAGTTCATTTGGCACGTCATTACTACGGATGATAGGAATTGGGTCTGCACCTGTATTTCATGCCAAACTTCAAAAATGCATCGATACATGGATTCAGGAGTGGGCACTTTTCCTCAACCTTAATGTCATTTTGCCCACATTCAAGTCGATATAATAAGACCCCTACCCACATCACGAGGACATCGGTACCTGTTTTCTATCACTGACCGCTCCAATCGTTGGCTTGAAGCCATTCCCATGGAAACTGCAATGTCTGCCTCATGTACATCTCCCTGACTCTCAGGTTGGATAGTGAGATTTAGTAATCCTGGGCATATTACTTATGACAGGGGTACGACTTTCCCCTCTCAATTGTGGACATCATTAGCAAATCTCCTAGGAATCACCCTACATCAGACAACCGCCTACAACACTGATGTAAACGGAATGGTTGGACGTTTTCATCGTATCTTCAAAGCAGCTTTGATGTCCCATTGCAAGGACTCCAACTGGTTTATGTAGCTTCCCTGGGTCCTCCTGGTACGAGTTCACTTCTCTGCCCAGCCAGAAGCTATTACCATAAATGAATTTCAGTGGATATATATTCCCAAGGCAGAATTCGATATTAAATGCCATTGTGGTTGATATTTACATCTACAATATATATATATATATATATATATATATATATATATATATATATATATATATATATATATATATATATATATATATATATTTATATATATATATATATATATATATATATATATATATATATATATATATATATATATACACTATATATATATATACATATATATATATATATATATATATATATATATATATATATATATATATATATAGACACAGTATATATATATATATATATATATATATATATATATATATATATATATATATATATATATATTAAAAAAACTATACAAATAACAATAATAATGATAACGATAACAGAAGTATGAATGCTGATAGCTAATATATTTATAACAATGATACAGACTATGATAAGTTAAAAGAAAATATTATTCATATGGATATTACATACATACATACATATACCAAGGCACTTCCCCCAATTTTGGGGGGTAGCCGACATCAACAAATGAAACAAAAACAAAAAGGAGACCTCTACTCTCTACGTTCCTCCAGCCTAACAAGGGACTCAACCGAGTTCAGCTGGTACTGCTAGGGTGCCACAGCCCACCTTCCCACATTATCCACCACAGATGAAGCTTCATAATGCTGAATCCCCTACTGCTGCTACCTCCGCGGTCATCTAAGGCACCGGAGGCAGCAGCAAGGCCTACCGGAACTGCGTCACAATCGCTCGCCATTCATTCCTATTTCTAGCACGCTCTCTTGCCTCTCTCACATCTATCCTCTTGTCACCCAGAGCTTCCTTCGCTCCATCCATCCACCCAAACCTTGGCCTTCCTCTTGTACTTCTCCATCAACTCTTGCATTCATCACCTTCTTTAGCAGACAGCCATTTTCTATTCTCTCAACATGGCCAAACCACCTCAACACATTCATATCCACTCTAGCTGCTAACTCATTTCTTACACCCGTTCTCACTCTCACCACTTCGTTCCTAACCCTATCTACTCGAGATACACCAGCCATTCTCCTTAGACACTTCATCTCAAACACATTAAATTTTTGTGTCTCCGTCACTTTCATTCCCCACAACTCCGATCCATACATCACAGTTGGTACAATCACTTTCTCATATAGAACTCTTTACATTCATGCCCAACCCTCTATTTCTTACTACTCCCTCAACTGCCCCCAACACTTTGCAACCTTCATTCACTCTCTGACGTACATCTGCTTCCACTCCACCATTTGCTGCAACAACAGACCCCAAGTACTTAAACTGATCCACCTCCTCAAGTAACTCTCCATTCAACATGACATTCAACCTTGCACCACCTTCCCTTCTCGTACATCTCATAACCTTACTCTTACCCACATTAACTCTCAACTTCCTTCTCTCACACACTCTTCCAAATTCAGTCACTAATCGGCCAAACTTCTCTTCTGTGTCTGCAACCAGTACAGTATCATCCGCAAACAACAACTGATTTACCTCCCATTCATTGTCATTCTCGTCAACCAGTTTTAATCCTCGTCCAAGCACTCGAGCATTCACCTCTCTCACCAATCCATCAACATACAAGTTAAACAACCACGATGACATCACACATCCCTCTCTCAGCTCCACTCTCACCGGAAACCAATCACTCACTTCATTTCCTATCCTAACACATGCTTTACTACCTTTGTAGAAACTTTTCACTGCTTGCAACAACCTTCCCCTAACTCCATATAACCTCATCACATTCTACATTGCTTCCCTATCAACTCTATCATACGCTTTCTCCAGATCCATAAACGCAACATACACCGCCTTACCTTTTGCTAAATATTTCTCGCATATCTGACTTACTGTAAAAATCTGATTCATACAACCCCTACCTCTTCTAAAACCACCCTGTATTTCTAAGATTGCATTCTCTGTTTTATTCTTAATCCTATTAATCATTACTCTACCATACACTTTCCCAACTACACTCAACAAACTAATACCTTTTGAATTACAACACTCGTGCACATCTCCCTTACCCTTATATAGTGGTACAATACATGCACAAACCCAATCTACTGGTAGCATTGACAACACAAAACACATATTAAACAATCTCACCAACCATTCAAGTACAGTCACACCCCCTTCCTTCAACATCTCAGCTCTCACACCATCCATACCAGACGCTTTTCCTACTCTCGTTTCATCTAGTGCTCTCCTCACTTTATCTATTGTAATCTCTCTCTCATTCTCATCTCCCATCACTAGCACCTCAACACCTGCAACAGCAATTATATCTGCCTTCCTATTATCCTCCATATTCAGTAAATTTTCAAAATATTCCTCCCATCTTTTCCTTGCCTACTCTCCTTTTAAGAACCTTCCATTTCCATCTTTCACTGTTTCTTCAATTCTTGAGCCAGCCTTCCTTACTCTCTTCACTTCTTTCCAAAACTTCTTCTTATTCTCTTCATATGACTGACCTAATCCCTCACCCAACCTCAGGTCAGCTGCCCTCTTTGCCTCACGTACCTTGCGCTTTACTTCCACATTTTTCTCTATATTTTTTATACTTCTCTATACTATTACTCTGCAGCCATTCTTCAAAAGCCCTCTTTTTCTCTTCCACTTTTACCTTCACTCCTTCATTCCACCATTCACTGCCCTTCCTCATGCTGCCTCCAACAACCTTCTTGCCACACATATCACTTGCAATCCCAACAAAATATTCTTTAACTAACTTCCACTCCTCCTCCAAATTTCCAGTTTCTCTTACTTTCACTTTGTCATATGTCATTTTCAACCTTTCCTGATATTTACTTTTTACCCCCGGTTTTATTAGCTCTTCAACCCTCACTAGCTCCCTAGTACATCCACCTACTCTATTCCCCCACTCTTTTGCTACAACTAATTTTCCTTCCACCAAAAAATGATCAGATATGCCGTTAGCCATACCCCTAAACACGTGCACGTCTTTCAATCTTCCAAACATTATTTTAGTTATCAACACATAATCCATTAATGTCCTTTCTACTACTCTTCCATTTGCCGCTCTTACCCATGTATACTTATTTTTATCTTTCTTTTTAAAAAAGCTATTATCACCATCTCTTGCTCAACACAAATATCTACCAGTCTCTCACCACTCTCATTTTCACCTGGTACGCCATACTTCCCAATGACACCTTCTACCTCTCCAGAGCCCACTCTAGCATTCAAGTCACCCATGACAACTACATAATTCCTTCTACCCAGTCCTTCTACACACCTAGTTAATTCATTGCAGAACTCATTCCGCTCTTCTTCACTTTTCTCACTACCTGGCCCATACGCACTGACAAACGCCCAACATTCCCTACCCAACCTAACCCTTACCCACATTAACCTAGATGATATTTCCTTTCATTCCACTACTTTACCTGTCATCCATTCACTCACCAATAAAGCCACACCCTCTCTTGCTCTTCCCCTTTCAATCCCAGACACTCTACCAGACATTTCACCAAACATCACTTTACCCTTTCCTTTTATCTTCGTCTCACACAAGGCCAATACATCCATCCTTCTATTCCTAAACATACTTCCAATTTCACATCTTTTATTCTCTATCATACTACATCCACGCACATTCAAACACCCCAAAACTAGAGTGCGGGAGCAGTCACTCTCCCCCCAGCTCCATCTCTTTGTTGATGTCTCACAGGATGTAGATATAGGAGAGGGGGTTCCCAGCCCCCTCGTCCCGTCCCTTTTAGTCGCCTCTTACGACACGCAGGGATAACGTTGGCGCTATTCTAATTTTTACATGTCCCCGCGGCCACAGAGATCTTAAAACCATTAATTATTCGGTTTGCAAATATGAGATTTCATACCGTGCTGTAAGGAGTCCTTGAATGAAATATTTTACAGGATTTTTTTAAATAGGATTTTAAAGAATATATGTAAATCTAGCAATTCTTATATAAATTTTAATTACGGTAAATAAAGTAAAAAAAATATTTTTTTCTGTCGCCAATAATCTGAATTATTATCAATCAATGTCCTTTTATGATAGTTAAAAATTATCCATCATGTTCAAGCTAACATAAAGTCTTTTTATTCACGAGTGTATTAATGTATCTGAATGATTAATATATTCAATCATAGTTAAACATACAAACATATGGAATTCTCATGAAATATTCTATACCTACTGAAAGGGACGTAATATACAAAACACAAGTTTAATAGAAATAAAATTACTCTAAACTAGTTTTATTCCCGAAAGTATGCTATTCCACCTCGACGTGTATGTTAAAAACTAGAGGCCTTCATTACTTTGATGCGTGGCCTTAGGTCCAAAATTGGAGGATTTATCTGAATTATGTGCCTCTTCCATCTCACAAGACCTGCACGTTTCGTCATATTGAGATACTACCTTATTGCTCATCGACATCGCTTTCTATATACTTTCATATATTAATTTATTTTGTTTTATTACTGTTAACAACAGCATCATGTTATTCTACTTTATTAGATGATGGCAATTACTCTTTGGAGCAAAGAAAATTAATTTCGATAAAGTTTATGAAATAGTAATAAAAAAAAAAAAATCTTTTGGGTTCTAATATCATATTTTTGCATTTACAATCTATACTACACATTAGGACCGTCATCAAGCCACACAGAGGGAGTAAGTACACTTTTTCATAGATATTGGTTACATATTATCCGGCTTAACTTCTTTGTCGTTTAATTCTTTAAGCCTCGCCCGGTTTCGGCATTTTTCATAAAACAGACGGGTTGGGGAACTGTTACAACCGCCTCCCCTCACATGCGCTTGCTTGCCCTTTGATTGAGCTGCATTTTCGGGATGAAACGAGCATGTCGGGTGTCAGGATACGAAGCGATTGACGCCTATTTTTAATATCCTGGATAAATTGAAGAGGTCAGGTCAAGAGTCCACTTTGGCCACATTGTATTTTAACTTAATCTAACCAAGGTACAGAAATTGGATTTTTCTCGTAGAGTTGCATCAAATGGTATACTTTCTGACCTTGATAGACCAAATTTACCTCGGTTCAAGGTTACGAAATTGGTGCTGTATGCAACCATCGGAAATACCGACATCGAAGGATAAAGGCTCAAAACATTTTACATGCTGTGCGCGTTTTGGGTCCGGCGACTTTTTTATCTCTTTATTAAGGCTGACAAAAAATTATCCGTCATGGCACATGAGGTGACCTAGGAAGTGTTACATTATTATTATTATTATTATTATTATTATTATTATTATTATTATTATTATTATTATTATTATTATTATTATTATTATTATTATTATTATTACTTGCTAAGCTACAACCTAATTAGAAAAACAGGATATTGTGGCTCAGTGACGAAGGGAAATAAGCAAATATACTCGAAGAAAATTTCAAGAATAAAAACAACGTTAAAATAAATCTTTCATTTATCATTATCATTATTATTATTATTATTATTATTATTATTATTATTATTATTATTATTATTATTATTATTATTATTATTATTATTATTATTATTATTATTATTATTATTATTATTATTAGCTAAGCTACAGCCCTAGTTGGAAAAGCAGGATGCTATAAGCCTAAGGGGTCAAACAGGGAGAATTAGCCTAGTGAGTAAAGAGAAAGGAAATTGATAAATAATATGAGAAGGAATGAACAATTAAAACAGAATATTTAAAAACAGTAACAACATGACAACTGATATTTCAAATAGAGACGATAACATGACTTATTTCATCTTGTTCAACATAAAAACATTTGTTGCAAGTTTAAACTTTTGATGTTTTACTAATTCAACCACCCGATTAGGGAAATCATTCCACAATCTGGATATAGATGGAATAAAAACTCTAGAAGGAAAAGGCCTGACTATTAGAATTAACTGCATGCCTGGTATTACGAACAGGATGAAACTCAAAATTATGAAAAATCTTATGCAACATGCATGATGAACTAATTGTACAATGGTGCCACAGATTAATATCTAGATCAGGAATAAGAAATTTAATAGACCTTAAGTTCCAACCCAACAAAATAAGACGCGAATTAGCAGCTAAAGATCAGACAGGAGAACAATACCTGAAACTAGGTGGAATGACAAAATTAAAACAATTTCTTCAGAATAGATTGATCACCAAAAATATTAAGACTTCCTCAATAAGTCATTTTCTCGTGCAATTGAAGAAAACACTGACTAATGTGCTTCTCAAAAGTAAAATTGCCGTCAAGAATCAAAACTAAAATTTTCAAATAGTAAAACAGAGTTGAAGAAACATTATCAATTTTTAGATCCAGATGCTGAGGAGCCATTTTACTTGACTTTCTTACAATCATACTTAGAGTTTTGTTAGGATTCAACTTCATGCCCCATAATTTTCACCATGCACCAATAAAGAGAGTAGTATCATCTGCATATGCAACAAGCTTGTTTTCTAGACAAAACCCTATGTCATGTGTACACAGTATCACCACTTTTTCAAGAGAAATCTATCTACAACCTGTTTAGATATATGTCCTTTTTATGAAAAGGTTTGATAGCGAAGTGTTATTTCTTAGGCAGTACAAAAAAAAAGTAATTGTAATATGATACTGTTCACTCTCCTCAATTTGCTATGAAAATCTAACAGTAAAATTTGAAATTTATGCTGACACCTGTCATTGGCAGGTGATTTAAGGCCTGTAGTTTTATACCATTTTTTAAATGTAAAACCTATGGTTTACAATAAACTTTATAATTGTTTTCAATGAGGTTCCCGTCATTATACTAAGTCATTTGCTCAACTATAGTGTAAGCTATCAACTATTATCTAAATTACATAAGTAAAATTATTAGTGTAACTGAGTTATATATAGTCGTTATCTGAAGTAATAATTGATCTAGTTTAAATTACCATTTTAGTTTTTTGCTATTTTGGCAAAACTATACGGAGCATAACATAAGTGGATTGACCGACTTAACAATTATACATAATTCATCTTGAAAACTATTTTGGAGTGTTAAAAAGAGATTGTGAATTTTATGTTGTATGTAAAAGATAAAAAACCGATAGACTCGGAATTATCGGTGAACAAAATTGAAATTTTTCATTAAGAATGATCTTTCATTCACAATACCATTGGTAGATTTTCTTAATTACTACCCCTTCCGTATTGATATTGTGAAATCTAAATGCCTACATTCAAAATGAACAGAAATATATTGGAATACTGAATAAAGATAGTCATAAAATGATATGATATATTAAATTAACTATTCAAGAGGCTCTATCTGAAAGAAAAATACTTCAATTCACTTATATAGCCATTGCAATTTTTCTCATAAAGGATGATATTGTTTTATAGATCACCAAAAAGCTTATGTTCCTATTTTCTCTGAATAACCTTGTCTTTAGTCCAAATAAATAAAACTGGCAATGCTGGATCATTCTGATGTGAACTTCGAAGTAAGAAAAAAAAAGTGTTAATGTTGTGAATGTTTTTTTCAGTATTCTATAATCATATTTCTTTCCAGATTTTCTAATTACATTCTATTACATAGGCAGTGTATGTATGAGAGAGAGAGAGAGAGAGAGAGAGAGAGAGAGAGAGAGAGAGAGAGAGAGAGAGAGAGAGAGAGAGAGAGAGATAACATCTTTTTTCTGTTGTGCAATAAATGTCTTGTGAACATCATCTTATACCTAAAATCAAAGCTTATCACTTCATATATCATTTTATACCTTTGTTTGTGCATAGTAAGATGTACCTCAAAAGTACCACCAAATGGCTATTACAGTGTTTGTTCTTTTTGTGACTGTCAGAACTCCTCACTTTTAGCTCCTCACATTTTTTTTTTTTTTTAACCTACCAGTGACTTCATTCGTGGATTTCTCTCCTTAGGACCTATGGGCTTCAATTAAGATTTATACGTAATGACGGCTCATTTCCATTGATCTTATACTCTGTCTTCTCAATGGCTCTTGTTATCTTCTTTTCAGAATTACTGAATACAGCTAGTAATTGGGCAAAGGTCATCCTTCAGGAATAAATGGCCTATCAAGGTTTTAGTGTAAAATTCACAAATTATTCCTGAATTTGATTACCCACAATGAAGGATGACTTTTCCCCAATTACTGGCTGTATTCATTAATTCTGATGAGAAGATAATAAGAGCCATCGAGAAGACAGAGTATAAGATCAATGCAACTGAGGCAGTCATTATTTTTAACAAAATAATAATAATAATAATAATAATAATAATAATAATAATAATAATAATAATAATAATAATAATAATAATAATAATAATAATAATAATAATAATATGTGGAGAAAAATACTGATATGTCTGTGGAAATATGTAAAAATTTTAAAGTTACGGAGAGTTTTTGAAAATTGAAATCAAACAGGTTAGCAAAAACAAAGTAAATTTTATGTTTTTAAATTACATTTTCACAACGATATTTCGGTCGATTTACCTCCTCATTCCTCGAGTCATGTTATCATGAGCCATTTATAATAGATAATAATGATAATAATTCATGTTTATTCCGGCAAGTAGTAAATTACCTGCGATGTAATTGTGATTATACTGCATCCAGCTTAAAGGGGAACCTAACCTTATTGATGGCGTACAAAATATTAGGCGATATTCAACCTTTCTTTTGTTTCAACTTTCTAAGAAATTTAGCTAACTTGAGTTCATAATAAACGTGATACTAGAGTGAAATAGTAATATATTTGTTTTTACATAAATACGAAAATATGTAAAATGTTTTCCGTGAAAAATAGAAAAATGTAAATCATCTAAGAAATTTTTTTTTTAGTCAAAATATGATTTTAAGCATGATTGCTTCTGAAATGGCAGGTCCCAGGGATTTAGATAATCCAGAGAAAACACAGGAACTTCAAAATGTTAGCTTTTAATCCTCCAGAGATTATGTACCATAATATCGAGTCCATCTAATATTTATATAAGAATATGTTGTTGACTATTCGTAAAATTTGTGAGGGTTTTTATGTTTTCAATCAGTCCACTTTTGTTTTATCTTCCAACAATATTTGCATGTGAGGGGTTATATCTCCTTTGCCTGAAATTTTGATTTAGACCTCTTTTTCGCTAAGAAATATCAATAATGATATGAAAACAAGTAATAACAACGGATTTTTCCCTGGTCCAGGTGAAATGAATATCAATTAACGTGTTTTTTTAATAATTACTCTCTCTCTCTCTCTCTCTCTCTCTCTCTCTCTCTCTCTCTCTCTCTCTCTCTCTCTCTCTCTCTCTCTGTCTCTCTCTCTCTCAACTACCATATATAAAAACCTTTTAGTATTTCCACACACAAATAAAAAATCCATAAAGGCCATATCAATTGAATAGTCAAAACACATCAACTTTCCTTAAAGTCGTACTTATCCTTTCATGATCTCGGTATTGCCTTACTCCCATAAATGGAAGTATCAAAATGAAATTAGGTCATACTCAGGAGTTATTTGATGGGTACTGCAGCAGAGTAACAAGGTAGTGTCTGTAATTATCCAGTGGCAATAAAGACAATGGTATTGGTGACGCATAGTTAAGATCAATAGCTCTACAATTTGGGGGAATGTTTTATTGCCTAAATTCTGTTGGGTTCAGACCACTATCATGGACTGAATGGCACCATTCTTTTTGCCATTGTAATAGTACAAGTTGCTTAAGCAATATATATATATATATATATATATATATATATATATATATATATATATATATATATATATATATATATATATATATATATATATATATGTATGTATAGATAGATAGATAGATAGATATATATTTATAGATATATGTGTGTATGTGTAAGTGTGTGTGTGAATACAGAAATTCCTATTACTATTCCTACTTACTAAAGACTTTAGTAAAGAAAAAAAACCTTAGATTGTTTATTAATCCTGTTAAATGCAGATTAAATTTATTTACATTATATTTTAGGACCTGTGAGAAAGATTTATTATTACACATTATATGTAAATATTAATACGAAAACATTATGATCTGTAACTCAAAGATGTATTCTAGAACAAGAGCTTCTAAATATTTCTTGTAACTTTATCTTACGTAGCCAGACGTGCATATGCCATTTTATAGTTCGCCTGGATAATCAGGATCTTCCGAGAAAAACGGATCCATAGTATGTAATAAAATCTCTTGTAATCTCTGGTGCATTTGAGAAAAACTATTTTTTACACATCGTTACGTCTAGGCTGCATTTTGTCGAAAATTTATTTGTGACACCTGTGACAAACACTGTATTTACAAAACTAATATGTTTTAAGAGGCAAACAAGGAATCTTGTAAGATCAAATATCATCAGAAGCGGTGTTACTGATTATCGCCTTTTACGTTTGAAACTATGTCCTGAAAGCTCCTTCAAAATTCGGCTGAGTTATCGACGTTACACGTGTCTCAAATCATTGAGACTTATAAAACAGAGACCTGTATTAAAATACAATGAATGTCTTGTGAATTACTATTAGTAGATGAACTGTGAGGATTTTGTGAATCTTGCAAAACATTGTAAATACTATAATTTTTCGTAAATATCCTTATCGTTATTTTGCTGGTTATCATTTTGTTTTTCTGTTACTGTTTTGCTACTTTCCAGGTTAAGTTATTTATTAAGGGAATAAAGTATTTAAGTTGGTTTCAACATATTCTATGTTTTTATATCCTCCTCATCATCATCATCTCCTCCTACGCCTTTTAACGCAAAAGGCCTTGGTTAGATTTCGCCGGTCATCTCTATCTTGAGCTGTTAATTCAATACTCCATTCATCATCTACTTCATGCTTCATAGTTCTCAGCCATGTAGGCCTGGGTCTTCCAACTCTTCTGGTCTCTTCTGATATAGCTGCCTGTATGGCACCTACATTTCACAGATAGTGAGTTTTATTTTTGTTCCTGAGGTTTGGACTTTAATATCTGGTATGATACTATACAATGACATTCCAGTCGCCATTGACATGACCATTACTTTCACTTTTTTATGTTTTGAGCCGCACCCTACTTTGTGAGAGTTTTTAACATTTAGATAAGGAACGCTTGTTTCTCATTTGCTGTTTTGATTAGATCTGTTGCTTTAACGTTTCCTCTATCATGGTTCTAGACCTCTATGTTGTTTTGATAAACAGTTCTCGTCTTCCATTAGTATTTCTTTTACGTACATTCATTATCCGTTATATCTTTTTGTATATTAGCCAGTCTAGATCATCAAAAGTTTCAACACGCTGTCTCCCCAGTTGCACGACCTATAACTTGAACATTATGAAAAAGACATATGGTTTAATGACACTAGATACAGCAAATGTTTTATTGATCATTGTTGATGATAAACTAAAGTTACCCTGCCAACCAGTCCTTTGCCACTTAACATTTCGTGAAATAATAACTTTTTAAAGCACCATTGTTATTAGTTGTTGGAAATACGTATTCACTATTGAATTACAGTTATAATTTTAATGTGTATGAGAATTACCAATGATTTCGGTCAAACAAAATAAATTGTCTGGATAAAGTCATTAAAATTTAACATATTCGTACGTGTTTATTACAGCAAATGGACATGACGTGACGATATATGATAATTACCTGTTAAGATTATTTGTAATTGTAGTATGAGGAATGTATGGTTACTTGAACAGCCATATAAATCTAAATCGTTTTAGTGTTTTTTCTAGTACAGGTTTATACATTATACACAAACACTTGAAAATTCTGATTATCAGGCACTGGAACCATATGTTCTACATACAATGTTCTACATACATAGATATATCCACCTATACATACACATTTACATATATATATATATATATATATATATATATATATATATATATATATATATAT
>NC_090735.1:158771561-158774061 GCF_036898095.1 Palaemon carinicauda | reverse complement strand
AAAAGAATAACAGAATTAGTCCCTAGATATTACCAATAAAGTAAGGAGAGAAAGAGAAGAAGATAAATTGACGAACAAGAATTTTTTTTTTTTGTATAGACTGCCAAACGAAGATAATAAATATACGCAAATTGAAGGACATGTATAAGGCCTTTGTCCTGCAGTGGAATATAGACAGATTACTTAGCTGTATACATATATCTATATATGTATATGTACAGTATATATGTGAATATATACACACATAATTATATATATATATATATATATATATATATATATATATATATATATATATATATATATATATATATATATATATATATGTATATACATATATATGTATATACATATATATATATATATATATATATATATATATATATATATATATTTATATATATATATATATATATATATATATATATATATATATATATATATATATATAGATAGATAGATAGATAGATAGATAGATAGATAGATAGATAGTAAAGGCAATTGCCTTAGTAGCATCAACGTGTTTCCTACACGAATCCTCGTATTTTCTTCATAATCTCCACAAGGTGTCTGGATTTTTTAAACGTTCTAAATTTTCTCTTTTTTTCATTAAGTAAATATATCTTGAACCCTCATATATTAAATTATTTGTGATATAACATAAATTAGTAATCACTTGATAAAGATAAAATAAATGAAAAGGAATAATCACCTTTTTTATTATCCACAGAATCATGATGGAAAATTTGAAGAAACTTCTGTACCAAAATACATTGTGTTTCAGTAGGTAACATGTATATATGTATATATGTATATATGTATATATTATATATTATATATTATATATTATATATTATATATTATTTATTATTTATTATTTATTGTATATTGTATATTGTATATATATATATATATATATATATATATATATATATATATATATGTATTATATATATGTATTATATATATATATGTATTATATATATATATATATTATATATATATGTATTATATATATATATATATGTATTATATATATATATGTATTATATATATATGTATTATATATATATGTATTATATATATATATATATATGTATTATATATATGTATTATATATATATGTATTATATATATATATGTATTATATATATATATGTACTATATATATATATGTATTATATATATGTATTATATATATATGTATTATATATATATATGTATTATATATATATATGTATTATATATATATGTATTATATATATATATGTATTATATATATATATATGTATTATATATATATATATATATATATATATATTGTTTATATATATATATATATATATATATATATATATATATATATATATATATTGTTTATATGTATGTGTGTGTCCGTGTGTGTATGCACGAGAGTCTATGTTTGTTTATAGTATGATGACAGATATTTGCATAAAATACCGTTGGCTAATGGAAAAATTCATCATTATTTTTTCTATAGCGGCAAGATATTACCATGTCCTTTTTATAGGCCGTATAAGTCTGAAGATTAGATCTAGATCGCAATGAAGTACACCGTAAAGGCATAAGTAGCCTTCATGACATCGGAGATGAACACTTTCATGAAAGTTCTAACGAAATGGTCGGGATTGCTTACAAATTGGAAATTTTCTTGCGTTCCTGTCCTCCTCTTGCTTCGCTCAGGATTCCAAGTGAAGATTCCCCGAAGGCCATTTGTTAGAAGAGGAAGGAGAGGTATTGGCCCTCTGTCATGGCTCTCGTAAACAAAAGGCGAAGTAAAGACAATAAATAAACATTCGTTCTTTCAAACCACCCACATATTTACTACTCTGTTACCCTGCCCTATATCTTGAGACCGAAATGAACTAACCTGAACGTGAGGAAAGCATAAAGCATTCCTATTTTTTTTATAGCAAAAATAAAAAAGAAGTCTGCTTGCAAAATTCTATCATTATATTATTGCGAGAGAGAGAGAGAGAGAGAGAGAGAGAGAGAGAGAGAGAGAGAGAGAGAGATTTCTTCTATTGTGATGAACAGTATATATTTAAATAAAATATTATTCGTAGTTGTGGGGAGTTGCAGGGGAAAATCATCTAATTTATCCCAGTGTCCTTTTCCTAATCGTATGTCCTCTTTAATAATCACCATACGTAAACTAAGGTGGGTTTAGCCCACTTGAAGGTCAAGACTCACGATCCAGCCAACATGATATATAGGTTTGTTTCAAGTTTATGAACAGATTCCTGATTTCGACAGGAATATGTAAGGGGACTTGTCATAAACTTTTATCTCTCTTGATAGCTCAGTCGGTAGTCGTTGCTGGCATGGTTTCCGGCCCACAGGTGGGGCTCGAATCTCCACCCAGCCAGAAGCTGTTACCATAAAATTAATTCTAAGTGGATATATATTCCCAAGATAGAATTCGGTATAAAATGGCATTCGTGGAGGATATTTACATTGATTGAAATCACGAGTGCTT
>NC_090735.1:158753768-158768768 GCF_036898095.1 Palaemon carinicauda | reverse complement strand
TGAAGATGAGTGCACGGTTTACCATATTTTCTTTGAATAAAGTAGTATTATGTAATTGTTTGTCAATTAGTTTTATTGCCACGTGGAAAAAAAACTATATTGAACGCATTGTAAAATTAGTCTATAAATTATAATATAAAATATAATGGACGTTAAATTACGCTATTTGAGACGAGATGATACCTTGAGGATAACATCAAAGCTTAGTTAAAATATATTTAAGCTCAAGTTTTTATTTTGGTTTGGATGAATTTTTTGAACAAAACTTTTTCTCCATATAAAAACGTAAGTTGAGAAACATCTTGGAGGTGACTTAATGAGGATATGGTGAACGGTCGAATAGGAAATGTTTAGAAGTTAACCAATGCAAATATTACATTAGTGATTGATGATTGTAATAAGAATAACTAAAAGAACATTATTAAAGTTTAAATTAAAACCAAATGTGAATTTCATGATGAAATATTAAAGAATATATCGTTCCAGTCTGTAAGATAAGAGAAGCTAGGAATAATCGAATAGATGAAATAAGGAAACATTGGAATCTGGACGATTTTTTTTTTTTTTCTAAATTTAATTTAGTTCAAAACAAATCATGGATTGTGTATTGTGTTAAAATCTATTGAAAGTAAAGGGAAAGAAGAGTTGTGTCTCTCACAGCCAGAGAATGTCATGGAACTATTTTTTCCCTAACGCCTGCCAAGCTTGCTATTTCCGAAAGGATAAACACAGCTGTGACCTGGAAATTCCTCACAGACAAAAGGACAAGGGTTTCCTGGATAGGAAGGAATGCTATCATAAACTCAATACGGAATAGGGGCTTTCACGAAGCTTGCTCTGAACAAGGTCTGTTGACCTGGGCTCTGAGAATGCGTACCTGTAGTGACGTTATAAGTTTATTAACGTTTTAATGGCATCTTTTCGACTATTATATTTAGTTAAATATACCTGTAAACATTTGTTAAGCAAGGGTTGTTTTTTCTTGTGTATTCATTTAGTCTCTGTAATTTTCGGATGCTGGTATTTCCCTTGGAACGTTAAACTCCATCGAATAACTAATTTAAAATCCTTTGAAAGTTTGCATTGAATACAGTTGTAAGAATTGACGTCTTTAGATATTTTCATACAAGAGGATAACGGAAGATCTAGTCCGATTTTATGTAGTTGCATTTTACCGACGTTTGAAGTACATAAATAGAAATAACATTCATGTTCGATGCAAAATATTTAGAAATCATGCCCTGCGTGTAATTACTAACTTCAAAACATGTTTTGAGCAGCAAGCGTAGAAAAAACAAAAGGCAGTCTCTCTCTCTCTCTCTCTCTCTCTCTCTCTCTCTCTCTCTCTCTCTCTCTCTCTCTCTCTCTCTCTCTTTCTCTCTCTCTCTCTTCTCTCTTCTCTCTCTCTCTCTCTCTCTCTCTCTCTCTCTCTCTCTCTCTCTCTCTCTCTCTCTCTCTCTCTCATTGTAATTGTACATTTGTAGAATTATTGTTTGTATGAATTATTTTCTTTATATACTACTTCATATCCAACCTGATAAAACATCTATATCATGGGAATAATTTATGTAAAGCAATAATTAGCTGTACAGTTACTCAACTAACTAGCCTATCCTCGAATATGTCTGAGGGAGGAGGGGGGGGGGGTGGAAATAAAGATGCTAATTTTGCCTTTTTTTTTTCTAACCAACAAACAACTGATTATAATTCCTTCTAGCGAAAATAATATATCTTACCTAGTATTAATGGAGTCCTACCACTGAACGTGACTAACTTTAGGTTTTGAATAGAATAGTTAACATTTCAATAACTGAAATATGGACTTTACTAAATAAAGAAGTTTAGTATCATTGGTGATTTCTTGTCATTATAAGAATTTTGATATATATTCTAAATTTCTACTTCTCTCCTAACTTAGTGTGTACTAGAATTCATACAGACAACTGTACCTAAGCTTTAACTAAAGGACAGAGGGGGGGGGGGGGAGTGTGTAGGATATAACATAATTAGGGTGAAATTCGCTGAGATTTGTCTCCATATCAACATCTCACTACAGCAAATTTAGTTTACAGCAGTACTAATTTCGTTACGTTCCTGTCTATTCAGTACCAGATATATTTCCTTAATGGTTTCTAGTGCTCTTTTGTCTTAGATTTATCAATAGTTTTATTCTCTATATCAAATTTTCCTATGTTTTCTTCATCCATCCCCTTTTTTTGCCCAAAGTGTATCTAAACAGTTTTGATTAACTATTTTTGGTGACTATCTTCATAATTATCAAGCTATGATTATCCCATTGTACCATCCTTATTAGATATTGTAAATATATTGTAGATAGTGATGTACGTTGAATAAAAAGGTCAAACTTGTAGATTGTGATGTTCGTTGAATAAAAAGGTTAAACTTGCATATTAAAGAAAAATATCCATGTCAGTCAAGATGTTTCTCTCTCTCTCTCTCTCTCTCTCTCTCTCTCTCTCTCTCTCTCTCTCTCTCTCTCTCTCTCTCTCTCTCTCTCTCTCTCTCTCTTATTTTAAGAGTCAAATTTATCCATTTCTCTCCAGCTTTGAAATATTGCGCAAAAATGTCCCAAGCATCACACGAGAGATTTTTTTTTTTTTCTGTGCATAGGTTCCTCGAAACCCTCCAACAAACACCGAGAGGTGACAGACGGACAGACAGACAATGCGAAAGGCTGCCAACTTTAAAAACAAGTCTTACAGAACAATACCAGTTTTGAGAAAATATCTCTTTTTATGAATTGATTCTCATTAGAGTAATTCCAGGAAGGAAGAGCGGCATTAGAAAAGCGGCATAATGATGCAAAACGTTTTTATTCTTACTTTGATGTATATCTCATTAAGGCGAGTAGAAAAAACATCTTAATCCAGGAACTGGAAAGGGAAATAGATTGCGGTGAAGGAGAGGTTTTTTTTCGAAGACCAATGGGTTCAAACATTTCTTTTTTTCCATTACAGAAAGATTCATAAAAATGGTTAATGAAGAACCAAGCTGGAAAATGCGTAATAACATTTATTGGATGAACTGCATCCTGGCTCGTCGTGGATGGACAATGCATATGTCGTTCGGCTCGAGCATTATTATTATTATTCATTATTATTATTATCATTATTATTATTATTATATTATTATTATTATTATTATTATTATTATTATTATTATTATTAAATAGATGGAAATTCACAAGTCCATTACAGTGCATTAGATTAGCTCTGATTTCCCGAAGTAAGATGTATTCAGTGTACCTTGGTAAAAATTATAAACACAGTCAGAAAAATAGGTACATGGCTCTAATAATTTTCCTTAGGTTCTGGTGGGCTTCCGGGATTTGGTTAAACTTACTTTCTTTCAATTTCATAAATTATTTAGATTATAGCAAATAGGTAAATTTAAGTAGTTTACAGAACACCTTACTTTCAAATTGGATATTTAAAGTTGAATAAATCTTATTAGCTAAGCAATTGACTCTCATATGATTACCCCACATATTTCGTATGGGAAATACAGTCAATATGTGAGTGTCTATTTTTATTTCAACTCTGAATCAATGGTTGGAGTCCTGGCCTGGGGAGTACAGTCACTCATATAAGTTGCTGGATGCCCAGGTGTTTAAGAGTGATTTCCATGTCGCCCCTTTCTGGACAAAAGGTGTCTGGCAGCAGGAAACCGGTCAAATATTAAGGTGAATATTTGACCAGTTGCGCGCTTCCAAACACCTGTCGTCCAGAAAGGGATGAAATGGAAATCTCTCTCAAACACCTGGACATCCCCCAACTTGAATGAGTGACTGTATTTATCCAAGAAATTTCAACCCTGGGTCTGTGGTGCTGTGGCAAAGTAAACTTATTATCAAAAACTAATCGTAGCTTAATATTTGAAAAAAAAGGTCACGTGTGTTAATGACAAAGCTATAATTTTATGAATGAATGGGATCACTAGTGCTAAAATCTGTGGAAAAATATAAACTGTATTATCCTCACTAACATCTCGGTTTTTTTCCATCCAAACCATCAGTCTTAAGTAAACGAATAAAAAGTTTTAGAAATGAAGTGGTATCATATATCAAATTAATTAAATTGTCAAGATTCCTTGCATTTTCTTTTAAATGTAACTTCTTTACTAAATAATACTTGGCAATTTTTACTTACTTTTCCCTATTCTTAACGTATGTTTCTTGTTATTCCAAAATATATCATCTCAAAACATTTCTCAGCAAATGTATTCTAAAAAAAAAAAAAAATATTCTTTATTAGTCTTCCGAAAGTTCTCGAGAAGTTAAATTCCTCGATGTACACTGAAATATTTAAAGCAAAATTTATAAGATCGTCAGTAAAGCAAAAATAAACTTATTTTTATTCACACTGTCAAATAATCATGCTACATGCAACCCGATATAAGTGCTACCCAATCATACATTGTCAAAGAAAAAAAAAACAATTGCAATGTATTTTCTATTTCATTTCTGATATTGCAGAGTACAAGGAAATATGGAGTATCAATTTTTAAATTAATTGGCCATACATTTCCCAAAGCTTTATTCATTTTACCAAAGAATATATTTTAAACTCGTTTGAAGCATAAAGAGAATAAATAAAGCTAAGTTTTCTTGAAAATAAAATCGATGGAATTGTAGATGAAGAAAGAACAAAACGCTTCATGATAAATAAGTCTAATGTTTGCTGTAAGGTGAGTGTTTACATGATTAACTATTGTCTAAGAAGGATACTATATCAAAGTTATTAGATGCATATTTTATTTCTCTAGTTTGATAAGTTTCCCATAACTTTGTAAAGTGTTCTATAAAACATTGTATGAAATGTCCAAATTAATTTGATTGCCTATATACTGTAAGTAGAAAATTATTTTGCTATGAATATTCTTATCTCTCTCTCTCTCTCTCTCTCTCTCTCTCTCTCTCTCTCTCTCTCTCTCTCTCTCTCTCTCATCTCTCTCTCTCTCTCTCTATCAATGAAATATGTCATTGCAAAAGACAAAACATGAGTGGATCTTACCTTTTTAGAGGAACTAGCTTGATTAAGCAAATATCTTGTGATGAATGCAAGAACCAATAGGTTGGTCCTTGGTAAAAAAGAAATCAGATTAAATATTCATATTTTGATTAAGATTTTTTTTTTAAGTACGTATATTATAAATTGTGACATCGTTTTGAGCTAAAATTTAACTTGTTAATCTCTCTCTCCTCTCTCTCTCTCTCTCTCTCCCTCTCTCTCTCCTCTCTCCTCTCTCTCCTCTCTCTCTCTCTCTCTCTCTCTCTCTCTCTCTGAACCACCATGGTGGTTAAGTGGAAAAAGACAGAGGTTATTGGATAATCTGGATGCAAAGAGAATTAGGAAGGAAAGCCGTTTGTAAAAAAAAAAAAATAAATGTACAGTGGGTGGATTGGTGTTCAACTTTCTATTATGGAAGAAAAGTATGTAATGTATATGTATATGTTTATGTAAATGTATATATATATATATATATATATATATATATATATATATATATATATATATATATATATATATGTGTGTGTGTGTGTGTGTGTGTGTGTGTGTATATATATGTATATGTATATGTATTTGTATATGTATATATAGTATTCCCTCGTCATATTTAAGTTTTCTTATCGTGGTCCTCAATACTCTACGGATTTTCTTATATGTAAATCTATATCGTCGACTCTTTATTACAGTGGTACTTTTTTACGAGGTTAATCAGTTTTATAATTGAGCTCCTAAACCAAATTGGTCGTAAACTAAAACAATTATTCTAGGAAGAAATAGAGGAAATAAACTTGATGCATTCCACACTTCCATAAATACACATATTCATCTCTTTTTGTAAGTTTTGTAATGAAGTTCAAGGAAAAAGTTATTGCCCCTAAGATCATAAGTTAATGCAAATTGATAATTTACAATAAAAAATAGAAATATTGACAAATTCACTTGTACCTTTCGTTTGAGGAGAGTAATGGCTGGCATGAAGAAGACGAGAGAGTTGGAGGAGGAGGAGGAGGAGAAGGGAGTTACTGCTTGGAGCTAGAATCTTCCTCCCTGAGAACCTCGGATAAAATACAAGGAGTTTTCTCTCTTTGGAAGGCTACATTATCGCCAACTGAATCACTTAGTTTACGCTTCATAGACACTTGGGCGTCCTTTTTTACGCTCTAAATTTCAATTATATATGGAACCTATGTAAAGAGGACTACTTTTGCCTTTTCTTTAGAATGACAGGAAAATGCGTAAAATAATTTGAACATTGATAGTGTGGCCTATAGGCACGTTAGTATAAGTCCGCAAAAAAATGTGCATACACTAGGAAATATTTGCTGCAGACTGATACAATACTCGTATACTGATTACCTCGCATTTTGTCCCTCGTAAAAAAAAGGTACAACTATATATCACTGGTTACTCTGGGTATATATATATATATATATATATATATATATATATATATATATATATATATATATATATATATATATATATATATATATACATACATATATATATACATATATATATATATATATATATATATATATATATGTGTGTGTGTGTGTGTGTGTGTGTGTGTGTTTGTGTATATATGTGTGTCTATATATACATATATATATATATATATATATATATATATATATATATATATATATATATATATATATATATATATATATATATATATATATGTGTGTGTGTGTGTGTGTGTGTGTGTATGTATTTATATTCCTCAAGATTTAATCCTTTTTAGTTAGAACTAGTCACTTTTCGTCCGAAAAATGGATATAGTAAATTTTATTAGTAAACAGTACAGCAAAGTATTTCATTTTTATAATACATTAAATCAAATTTACTCAAGAACGGTTAGTATACCATAAGTGATACAAACAATTTTACAATTGTAAAGACAACGAAACTCGGAAAGATTAGGGAAGCAGCCTAGTTTGCCATGATAATTTTGCATATGGCATGCTATTGACCTTTAGATGAGAAACGACCAATCAGAATACACTGATCAGTGCCCTGGTCTGCGACTGGGTGAATAGTAGCAGGATCTCTCTCTAGCTATATGCAGAATTCAGTAAACCACATAATCCAATTCCCTATTGCAAACACCATCCTAATCCGTATTGCTTGGTATTTAATTTTTTTTTAAGCCCTATAATGCTGGCAAACTGTCCTACACCGGCTAATGTTCTGGAATTGAACCTATTACACCCTTATCCCACTTATACATGTATTCAGAGGATGGCTTCATAGTGAGTACAGACGCGACAGTACGGAGATAAGACGGAGACAAACCCTCTTACATTTGGAAAGTCTGCAAGAGCGGAAGAAAAAAAAAAAGAATGCAAAGATAGAAAGGAGATACTCACGTATTTCCATACGCTCTCCAAACTATGTACGTTCTCTTCGGCAGAAAGAGTGCAATCATAACAAGGCAGTGCTAAGAGAGAACGGATGGTTGCGTATACTGCACAGATTGGGCAAACTGCTGGACCAAGCAAATACTTTTTTGGGCTCAAGCCATGTCGTCCTGATGGAAGTTCCTATACGGTAGCTTCCTAGGGTATATTACAACTACGGCGATATTCCCAGAGAATTTACCTTAAGGTACCCAGAATTCTAACTCCTGGAGCGAATATCCCTAATGAAAGTACCAGGGATATCGCGAAATATTAGAGGAGAGGACGTATTCTTGACACGCCACATGGCAATCTGCACCCCGAACAGAGATAACACTTTGAAGGGGTCAATTGGCAAGAAAACGAAAATGAGAAAGAAAAAGGAGAGCCGTTCGTAAGGCGCTCTCTTCTCCCGTTTCGTAAGCGTGCATTGCGCCGATTCTGGCGCCATCTGTATTCCTTTTTGCGTAGCTTAACAACTCGGTGTTTTTTCCTGTGTTTCTCGAAAAATCTTGGATTTAATCGCTTTATTATGCTTTCTCCAACTTCGTCTGCCTCTGATAAGTTGAGTATTATTTCTTTTATGTATAAATGTAGGCTCTTGGTAATTCTTATAGTGATTAATAGTAATAATCTTTGTTACAAGAGCCGTTGCCTACCGGAGGCGTCCTGGACGCTGTCGCTCGCTAGGTATGAGTTTTAGTTAGCCAGAGCGACGTTCCCGGCTGATTTGCTTTAATAATTTTAGCTGTTTAGCGTTACATAGGATTTCCTTATTCGTGCTTTTAGTATTATTGTTTTGGCGAAGTATTCGCCAATTCTGGCCTACGCTAGACCATGTAGCCTAGTCGTTTGGCCCTAGTACTTTCCTGCTTGATTTTTGGATTTCCGAGTGTTTTAAAATTTTATTGAAGCTTTAGGCAGTTTTATACATCTAAGATTATATTGATTATTTCCAAGATAGTATACGAGTGAATTTCGGTGATTTAGGTAATCGATTCTCTTGGCGCCTAGGCTAAGTTGCCTATGGAGCCTTAGTATACTTTCTCATACTCCCCGGTTGCTTTCCTTTCTTCGGAGAAGGTATGCAATCCCTTTCCCTCTGTTTAAGCCTTGGGCTTAACCCTAGTGGTTTATCTGAATTAACTTTCGATACAACTATATTGGGGTGTTACTGTACCTTCCTGTTCCAGTAAGTCTGGCTTCAGAGAGGGGCAGAACATCAGAGTTTTTAGTCTGAGTCTGTGTTTGTCTGGCTTGGGGTTGAGACTCCCTCGCTAGTCCGACGCAGACATAGGAGGCTTAGCCTCTTTAGGTCACTCTTGAAGGTTTCTGTACGAGATGATTCCTTCTTTTTGTGATCTAGCAGACTAGTCCTTGTTGCTGTTCTCGGTGGGAGGATAAGATCCTTTCCTTGGGAGTAGCAACACCTTCCTTGCTTTGGTTCAGTGGGGGTTGGCAAGTATTGCTGGCCTCCCTCCTTGGATCTCCCTTAGGCTAAGATAAGTTTTCTTGGCTGCGGGTGATTCTTTACTAAAGCAAGGTTGTTAGGACCCTCTTTGTCCCTTCCCCCTCTTTCTCTGTAATGGCCTACCCATTACAGTACTGTACGTCATTCTACATCTGGACCTAGTATAGGTTAGGATGTGGAATTGACTCAGTCCCTTGCCGGCCGGCAAAGGTCTTCTGCTTTGAGTGCTGCCCGGACCTCCCTTGGTCCCTCATCCATGTCTGTCTGTAGAGCCAGACGGCATTGGTCAGGAAGCCTGAATTAGATTCTCCCCTTCCTTATATGGAGTCTTTCGGATTGCCGGCCTTTGAGGTAGTACACTCTCTTATCCTGGCATCCATTCTGTTTTCTTCTAGTGCTGTACCCGAGCTGGTTGCCGTCCTATGTGGGCGGCAGCCGGGCAGTCGGAGTTCTCTGGTTCTTTTGCTGCTGGCCGGCATCGGTTGTTTACCTTTGCTGGCCAGCTATTGTCACGCCTTTGTCTGCCGGTCGCTACGAGCGGTGGCCGGCAGCCGGGTGCTACCTTGTGTAGTTGCCGGCTGGCAGTCATTGCCGGCTGACATTGGCTGTTACCGGCCGGCAGTTACTGCCAGCCGGCACATGCATTTGAACCAGCGTTCTGGCGCCTTATAGCTGTTAAGTAGTATACTTTAAAGCTAGTTATGGTGTGCGCCGGCCGGCAAGTGCCGGCCGGCACATTACCTTCTATACTGTACCAGTATTCTTCAGTATAGCATATACTGTAGGGAGAAAACTATAGTATAGTATTGGTACAACACTGTGTTTTCTAACACTTTTGTGTTGTCTTGCACAGCCCTTTGGTGTTGCCTTAAAGATAAGAAAGTGAGTTCTTTCTTGTCTGTTATCCGGTATTTTAAAATCATACCTTAGGTGTGAGCTACACCTGTTTCCTTTGGAAAATTTTCATTGGTTACTCTAGGACAGATTAACCATACGATTTTATTATCTGGAAGGCTGCAACAATTGGCTGTGCGGGAAACACAAGTGTGTGTCTTTCCTGTCTGTTTTGTTATGCTAAACTGTGCATATCCAGTGATACGTAGTTCACTTGATACTCATGGAAATTTCTTCTCTTTACAGGAGGACCATCCGAAGTGCGGAAGTGTTTTCTGCAACGTCCGCAGTAAGAACTTCTGCGGACATGAGTTATGTAGGAGGCACGCAGCACGCGCTGTCTCCAAGGGTGATCTCCGGTATTGGGACCCTCGGGTATGTACCGTGTGCTCTAACCTGATTACTGAGGCTTTTGATTCCCCTAGGACGGCGGAATCAAGGGATATAGCAAGGGAGAAGCTTCGTACCTGGGTAAGGGGCTTCCAGAAGAACACCTCTGGACCTTATCTTCCAAGTGAGAAGATGAGGGTTTACCTTTTCCCCAGGGCATCAGCTGATGCAGTGATTCCCCAGCCTCAAGAGGAGGTCCCCCTAGTTCAGATCCCGGTGGATGCTGAAGTCGCGGTCGCCTTGCAAGACATCCAGTTGGATGACAGGATGTCAGACGTGTCCGAGCGTCTGGAGGAAGACCTCCTGGCCTTCTGCCAGGATGAAGATCAAGCCCCAGACATTGTAGAGGAAGAGGCCGACGAGGTGTCGGCTGCTCCGGTTCAGATCCCTGAACCTATTCCCTCAACATCGTCCGCTCTCCCAGTAGAGCTGGGACAGGCCCTCTCCTCCATTGTTGGGATGATCCAACAAATGCAGAAGGAGAATAATGAGAAGGCGGCTGCAATGGAACTGCAGATGCAGAAGCTTGCAGCATCACGTGGGCCCCAGAAAAGGCTCAACGTGAAAGACGTTCCTTTGTGCTCAGATGCTAACCCGTGGAGATATGCTGAGCACAAGCCGATGACGATCGGAAAGATCATCATATCGGATAAGTTGGGTTCAGTTCCCCTAGAGGAGGTGGAATTCTGGCCCAGCAAAGGGTCATATCCGGACTGTTATGTCCGGCTGAGGAAGGAACCAGCTTCAAAGGAGGAGACAGAGCCGAAGGAGGTCATAGTGATGGACCATGCTAAGGCTCAAGCTTTGCTTTCATCTTCGATGAAAGAGAGGGGCTTCACGAACTCAAAGGTGGCTGCATTGAGTAAGAAGCTCCCTTCCTTTGTGTCCTCTCCTGCTAGAACCTTCCCCTTTTTGCAGAAAGGGTTTGCGGCTGTGTTAAAAGCAGTCGAGGCTAGCAAGCCTTGCCCCTCCTTGGAGGAGTGTAAACCCTGGTCGCTGGCCCTACCTATGGACCACAAGGATTGGAAGGACGTCCATCTTACCTTCTCAGTCGGGAAGTTGGAGGCTGATATTGCCGGACATCAGTTCGGTGAGGACCTCCCTAAGCTGTCTGACTTTCTTTTGCGGAGAGAGCTCGAGACAAAAGAAAGACTGGCTGCCTCAATGTCTCTTCAGACCACTCTTGAGACGATGGCAAGTGACCCCAAGGTCCATGAGATGTTCATGGTAGTGGCCAAGACTCATCTGGCCACAGTGACGAAGGATCTTTACAGCTTCGTCAGGGTGAGGAGAGCTTGTAGGGAGTTCGTGTTCACCTTGGCTACGGTGAGGCACGAGCCAAGGAAACTAATCTCCTCCAACATTTGGGGCAAAGACCTTTTCCCTAGCGAATCGGTCAGGTGGTTGTTGATAAGGCCGCCACGGAGAATAGAAACCTTCTCCAGAAGTGGGGCCTGTCTATCAAGAGAAAGTCTTCCCCGGATGAGGGTCCCCAACCAAAGAGGAAGACTAAGAGGACTAGGCTACCGTCTCGGCCAGCCAAGCCATTTAGACAGCAACAGCAACAGCAATTGCCGATGCCTTCAGTGCCCCAGATGGTGGCACAAACCCCGACCACATTCCAGTGGGTACCCCAGGCCGTGTCGACACAGTCCCCGGCATTCAACCCAATGTTCGAAGGGCAGTCAACTTCCTTTCGAGCAAAGCCTAGAGGAGCAGCCAGAGGCTCGTCTAGGCGCCCCTCAAGGGGAAGGGGATTCAGGGGTGGTCGCGGTCAGGGAGGCAAGACCTCAGGACAGCAGTCCAAGTGAGATGATACTGGTAGGAGGGAGACTTCAAAGTTTTCGGGATCGGTGGACCTTCGATCCCTGGGCCCACAGCCTACTCAAGAATGGACTGGGCTGGAGCTGGTACAGTACTCCACCCCCGTGCCCTCGGTTTTTCCAATACTCCACCCCCGTTTTGGAGGAGTACATCCAAGAACTGTTATAGAAAAAAGTGATCCGAAGGGTAAAGTCCATCAAATTCCAAGGGAGGCTGTTTTGTGTTCCCAAGAAAGACTCGGAAAAACTCAGAGTCATTCTGGACTTGTCACCACTCAACAAGTTCATAGTGAACTGCAAGTTCAAGATGCTAACACTGCAACACATAAGGACCTTACTGCCCAAGAGGGCATATACCGTCTCCATAAACTTGTCAGATGCCTATTGGCACGTTCCAATCAACCGTCGACTCTCCCCCTACCTAGGGTTCAAGCTACAACGAAGACTATACGCCTTCAGAGCCATGCCATTCGGGCTAAATATAGCCCCAAGGATCTTTACGAAGCTTGCGAGCGTAGCTCTCAAACAATTACGCCTAAAGGGAATTCAGGTGGTAGCCTACCTGGACGACTGCCTGGTGTGGGCAGCATCCAAGACAGAATGCTTGCAAGCTTCCCTGCAGGTGATCCAGTTCCTAGAGTATCTAGGCTTCAAGATCAACAGAAAAAAGTCTCGACTTTCTCCATCTCAAAAGTTCCAGTGGTTGGGAATCCACTGGGACCTAATATCACACCAATTTTCCATCCCGGCGAAGAAAAGGAAGGAGATAGCTGGTTCTGTCAAGAGACTTCTTGATTCCGAAAGGATATCAAGACGCGAACAGGAGAGAGTACTGGGTTCTCTCTAGTTTGCTTTCGGTAACAGACCCAGTGCTAAGAGCACAGCTAAAGGATGCAACCGGAGTTTGGAGAAGTTATGCATCAAACGCGCGAAGAAATCTGAGAAGACCAGTTCCGCTTCGTCTACGTACTCTTCTCATGCCTTGGTCCCAAGCCAGACATCTAAAGAAGTCGGTACTTCTTCAGCCACCTCCCCCGTCGGTGACGATTCACACAGACGCCTCGAAGGAGGGGTGGGGAGGTCACTCTCATCGGAAAAAGGCCCAAGGGACTTGGTCCAATCTATTCAAGACATTTCACATAAACTTTCTAGAAGCAATGGCAGTGCTCCTTACTTTAAAGAAAGTCTCCCCGCGTCACTCGATCCACATAAGGTTGGTGCTGGACAGCGAGGTAGTTGTGAGATGCTTGAATCGACAAGGATCAAGGTCGCCACCTCTCAACCAGGTGATGTTGGCCATCTTCCGATTGGCGGAAAAGAAGAAGTGGTACCTGTCGGCAGTTCACCTTCAAGGAGTCCGCAATGTGACAGCGGACGCTCTATCCAGGTTCTGACTGATAGAGTCGGAATGGTCCCTAGATGCAGGATCGTTCTCCTTCATCTTGAGTCAAGTCCCAGAACTGCAGATAGACCTCTTTGCGACGAAATACAACAAGAAGTTGCCCCTGTACGTGTCCCCGTACGAGGACCCCTTGGCGGAAGCAGTGGACGCGATGTCCCTCGACTGGAACAGATGGTCCAGGATTTATCTGTTCCCTCCTCACAACCTTCTGTTGAGGGTCCTCAACAAACTGAGATCCTTCAAGGGAGTAGCGGCAATAGTGGCCCACAAGTGGCCGAACAGCGTGTGGTTCCCCCTGGCATTGGAACTACGGCTGAAGTTTCTACCGCTACCAGATCCAGTTCTGACCCAGCGAGTCCAGAAGTCGACTGTCTGCGCTTCATTACAGAAAACCCGGACCCTGCAGCTCATGATTTTCTCTTCCTAGCGGTGAGAAAGCGTTTCGGGATTTCGAAAGCCAGCATAGACTTCCTAGAGGAATATAAGTGCAAATCTACTAGAAGGCAATAAAGTCATCTTGGAGAAAATGGGTGGCCTTTGTCAAGGCGAAGAATCCGCAGGAGATCTCGACGGACTTCTGCTTATCTTTCTTCATCCACCTCCATGGTCAAGGGTTGGCAGCTAACACGATTTCAACGTGTAAGTCTGCTTTGACAAGACCCATTCTATATGCCTTCCAGGTCGACCTCGCTAACGAGATCTTTAATAAAGTTCCGAAAGCCTGCGCTAGGCTCAGACCTTCAGCACCTCCAAAGCCCATTTCATAGTCTTTCGATAAAGTTCTTCATTTCGCTTCTCTGTTGAGCAATGAAGAGTGTGCATTAAAGGATTTGACCCAAAAAGTTATTTTCCTATTTGCACTCGCGTCCAGGGCCAGGGATAGTGAGATTGTAGCCCTCTCGAGAGAGGAAGGTCGTGTTCAGTTCCTGGATGGGGGGGAGCTGAACCTGTTTCCGGATCCTACGTTTCTCGCCAAGAACGAGTTACCCACCAACAGGTGGGGTCCCTGGAGAATCTGCCCTCTGAAAGAAGATGCATCTCTATGTCCAGTAGAATGCCTAAAGGTCTATCTTCGTAGAACTTCAGACTTCAAGGGTGGTCAACTATTCAGGGGAGAAACGTCAGGCTCAAATTTATCACTGAATCAACTCAGGGCGAAAATCACATATTTTATTCGCAGAGCGGATTCTGACAGTACACCCGCAGGTCACGATCCAAGGAAAGTTGCCTCATCCTTAAATTTCTTTAATTGTATGGATTGTGAACATCTTCGTTCATACAATGGCTGGAAGTCTTCCATAGTGTTCTTTCGTCACTATGCGAAGCAAGTGGAGCAACTAAAGATATCTGTGGTAGCAGTGGGATGCGTCGTTAACCCTACTGTTTAACTCTGCGAGGAACAGTGGTTTTAATTGGGACGATTAATTCCAGGGTGAGTGTGTAGTTACATACTGTGCTACAAACTAAGTGTGAGGGCACCGAGTTGCCCACGTTGACTGTTCCACTTCCAAAGGTGAACCTAGCATAAGTGCAGACATGTATGCCGAGCGTTTCTAACGCTAATGTGACTGATTAGTAATACAGACTT
>NC_090735.1:158710776-158720776 GCF_036898095.1 Palaemon carinicauda | reverse complement strand
CAAATGCACATAATAACATATTCAAATGGATAACCATTCAACACATCCTGAAATAAACATTTGCTGTGGCTTTCTTATGGCAAATATCAACATGAAAATTGGTATGTACAAAATAGATATCCATCCTAAAAATCACTGAAAATTTCATTTAGATGATAAAGTATTCTGCGAGTAATTTACGGCGCCGCCGAAAATCGGCCTCTCCCGGATATCGAAAAATGGCTACTGTGACTTTTCTATGGCAAGTATCAATACAAATATTGGTATGAATGTAGTTCATATGACACACGTCAAACCCTGTGAAGAGACATTGGAATATCTGTAAAACTCTAGGATTAGTTTGCTGCTCCTCACTGATTTTTCTGCTAAAAATCTTTACTTACGAACAAAATTGACAGCCAGGGAATGCATATATCAGGTATGAACATAAAAATTGGCAGAAACAAAGATTATATTGTTGTTAAGTAGAAGTGTTTGTCACAACATCCTCCTTACAATGGGGAAAGATAGATATTTCTAGACAAACCAAATGAATTTTCTGTGCCATACTTGACTGATCTACGTCTAAAAAAAATGATCACTTGCAACATCCTTGGTTGGCTGGGACATGAACCTATCGGTACCTTCAATCTTGGTTCGAGAAGTGCCTAGAATGCTATTCTCCGCACCTTATCAGGTCCGAGCATAGCAATGCCAGGATATTAGCAACCAAGTATGGCAATAGGGACCTCCTCCCTCCTAAGGACGAGTCTCCTATGAAAGGACAAAAGTTTATATTTGCGTAGAAAAAAATTTTATGTATCAAAAGTAATTCATATATTTCATAACTGCGAACCTGAGTCCTTAAACTCAACTTCACGCCATCACCTCCCCCGAGTCCTTGACGCAACCGGAGTGACTGTTCAGTACACTGGCATGAGGGGTAAACCCCCCACACCCCCACCCCCCCCCCCCCCACCCCCCGGAAATACCGGCTGCTGCCGACCCTCGTTATAAGTTATAACTGCCAAGCTGCAACTGCGCTTAAATCATACTCCCATTAAAGGACTCAGGATTGTATAGTTATGGAAAATACATATTTTTAAAATTTGAGAGAGAGAGAGAGAGAGAGAGAGAGAGAGAGAGAGAGAGAGAGAGAGAGACTCCTCCCAGCATCTGAGGAAACTTTATGCTGGAGTTCACACATATAATCCCAAAAAAACATTATACTAAAAATTCACATATCCACCGTATCATACTCTTGGAAAAAGAAAAAAAAAAACATCTCTTTTTCCAGCAACCAAAGAAAATTCCTCTCTTATACACCTTGCGTATCATGGGTAGGATGTGTGATTTAGAGAGACGAGGAATTACCCTTTGAAATCTTTTAAACAACCGAAATTTGGTGGGTAAAGCTAGACATATCTGATGACATTTCTTTGTCATTACTTTAATGATGTTTCTTTATAATAAGAATCTCTAATTTTACATTAGCAAACAGGACAATTAACAACTTATTAAAAATATCTTTTAGTTTTTAAATTTCATATTTTTTAAAGTAAAATCCAAACTTTATCAATAAAGAACACACTCCAAATATGCGATAAACTATTCTACATTCATCAACATTCACCCCAAAATTATTTCTATGCATAAATTTTTAACCGCAGTTATTTTTAGCTCTTTTGGATAAATAACTTTACATCTGTTGGTTTGATATATCAGCTTCAGATTCGATATAAGTAAGTCTATCTTATCTAAAATATTTAAGAGAAATTGCCAATTAAACCTAATGGGAGTTCATCTGCAAAATAGTCGATTTCCTCATCTGAATTTTTTCATAAAACTTGAATTTGCATGGCTTGCAATGGGCATTTGCATTCAGGTATTCAGAAAAGATAAGTAAAGAAGTTTTTACCACGATATGTAAATAGGGTAAAACACACAATTATCCTGTCCCGCAAACCTAGTGAGTTTGCATTCGTTTGTTCCGCTAATTATTGGACGACACAAGAAAAGAATGTGGTTACTGCTCCAGCTTTCGACGTTAAACTGAATTATTCATGTAAGCACTTTAATGTTTTTTTAAGAAACTAACGCAGAAATTATACACTAACTGTATCCAACGACCGAGTTAAAACGGCAGTAAATTGAATGTTTGAATATGGAATTATAACGCTTTAGAACATTTGGCTCTAGACGTGTTGCTCGTCTGGTTTTCTGGGTCCAAAAACATAAATGTAATCGTTTGGAGCTAGGCTTTATTTTGCAGCTGAATTATATCTCATATTTATCTTTATAGATAACAATAACGAATATATTTATTTGAAATATGGTAGTGAAGGCAATCGGAAATCATATTAAAGAAAAATTTTCAATCTGGTTTCCTGGGTCCATAAACATAGATGTAATTGTTTGGAGCAAGGCTTTATTTTGCAGCCGAATTATATCTCACATTCATCTTTTTAGATAACATTAACGAATATATTCATTTGGAGTATAGTAGTGAAGGTGATCGAAAAAAAAAAATATTAATGAAAAATTTTTAAATGTAAGACTTTTTCCGTTGGTTTTGAAGGTATGTTCTTATCAGTGTTTGTAGAATTAATTAAAAAAAATCTAAAACATTTGCCCTCTTGCCACCTTTACTCGAAAGCTTTTTCAGTGCTACTGTTTAGTGAGCCATTACCCGCTAAATAATAAAGATTCTCTTATATTTAGCCTCCTTTATAGGGCTAATGAAATTGTGTATAAATTAGGATTTATAGAGCCAAAACTAATAAAGACTTATATTTAACGATGTGTTTAATAGACATGACTCGTAATGAAAAACTAGGTCTTGATTATTCTTTAACAGATGATAGTATCAATGATATGAATCACTTTAACATGAGCTAATTGTAATTCAAGAGTTGTTTTTTAATCTTTAGGGTACTTGACCAATTCACTTTGAAATACATAGAAAAAAGTTAAATTTCCCTACTGAACATAGAAAAGTATAAGGAAAATAACAACGACTATAATGAAAATCTGTCGTAAGTTTCCTAAGGCCACTTCATATACCTTTTATTTGAATTACACTTAGATGCAATGCTCCTCAATCACTCCTAATAGTGAGAAAATAGGGTTAAATCTGTTTTTTATTCAGGAAAGAAAAAGATACAAAATATATATATATGAGTCAGTAGTTGTTAGTGATGAATAATTGCGCTATGTCCAAACTTCCTTCTTCTTCACATTCCGAGAGATAAGCAAAATAGTTTTGCATCATAAATCGAAGATACGGAAAAATCAATTATAACTAATTGGAGATTTTTACCTCTGCTAAGGAGGTTATAAAATCGAGTTGGTTTATTTGTTTATTTGTGTGTGTGTCTGTTGACCAAATTATGTCAAAACTACTCGATAGATTTATATGTAATTTCCCACACTGATAGATCTTAGGTCATGGACGACCCCATTGAATGTTGGAGATGATCCAGATCCGGCAGATTCTGGATCCGGATTTGCATTTTCACCATCTGTGGCCGCGGAGCCATAAAACAATTAGAAGAGCGCCAACGTATCCCTGCGTTTCGTAAGAGGCGACTAAAAGGGACGGGACGAGGGGGCGGGGAACCCCATCTCCTGTATTTCCTGTGAGACATCAAAGTGGTGGAGCTGGGGGGAGAGTAATTGCTCCCCGCACTCTAGTTTTGGGGTGTTTGAATGTGCGTGGATGTAGTACGATAGAGAGTAAAAGATGTGAGATTTGGCTTTGTGTAAGACAAAGATAAAAGGGAAAGGTGAAATGATGTTTGGTGAAATGTCTGGTAGAGTGTCTGGGATTGAAAGGGGAAGAGCAAGAGAAGGTGTGGCTTTATTGCTGAGTGACTGGATGGCAGGTAAAGTAGTGGAATGGAAGGAGATATCATCTAGGTTAATGTGGGTTAGGGTTAGGTTGGGTAGGGAATGTTGGGCTTTTGTCACTGCGTATGGGCCAGGCTGTGAGAAAAGTGAAGAAGAGCGTAATGGGTTCTGGAATGAATTAACTAGATGTGTAGAAGGATTGGGTAGAAGGAATTATGTACTTGTCATAGGTGACTTGAATGCTAGAGTGGGTGCTGGAGAGGTAGAAGGTGTCATTGGGAAGTATGGCGTACCAGGTGAAAGTGGTGAGAGTGGTAAGAGACTGGTAGATGTGTGTGTTGAGCAAGAGATGGTGATAAGTTCTAGCTTTTTCACAAAGAAAGATTAAAACAAGTATACATGGGTAAGAGTGGCAAATGGAAGAGTGGTAGAAAGGGCGTTAATGGATTATGTGTTGATAACTAAAAGAATGTTTGGAAGATTGAAAGACGTGCACGTGTTTAGGGGTGTGGCTAACTTTTTGGTGGAAGGAAAATTAGTTGTAGCAAAAGAGTGGGGGAATAGAGTAGGTGGATGTAAAAGGGAGCTAATGAGGGTTGAAGAGCTAATAAAACCTGGGGTAAAAAGTAAATATCAAGAAAGGTTGAAAATGTCGTATAACGAAGAAAAGGTAAGAGAAACTGGTAATTTATAGGAGTGGAAGTTAGTAAAAGAAAATTTTGTTGGGATTGCAAGTGATGTGTGTGGCAAGAAGTTTGTTGGAGGCAGCATGAGGAAGGGCAGTGAATGGTGGAATGAAGGAGTGAAGGTAAAAGTGGAAGAGAAATAGAGGGCTTTTGAAGAATGGCTGCAGAGTAATAGTGTAGAGAAGTATGAAAGATATAGAGAGAAAAATGTGGAAGTAAAGCGCAAGGTAAGTGAGGCAAAGAGGGCAGCTGACCTGAGGTAGGGTCAGGGATTGGGTCATTCATATGAAGAGAATAAGAAGTAATTTTGGAAAGAAGTGAAGAGAGTAAGGAAGGCTGATTCAAGAATTGAAGAGACAGTGAAAGATGGAAATGGAAGATTGTTAAAAGGAGAGGAGGCAAGGAAAAGGTGGGCAGAATATTTTGAAAGTTTACTGAATGTTGAGGATAATAGGGAGGCAAATATAATTGCTGTTGCAGGTGTTGAGGTGCCGGTGATGGGAGATGAGAATGAGAGAGAGATTACAAGAGAGGAAGCGAGGAGAGCACTAGATGAAACGACAGTAGGAAAAGCGTCTGGTATGGATGGTGTGAGAGCTGAGATGTTGAAGGAAGGGGGTATGACTGTACTTGAATGGTTGGTGAGATTGTTTAATGTGTTTTGTGGTGTCAATGGTACCAGTAGATTGGTTTTGTGCGTGTATTGTACCACTATATAAGGGTAAGGGAGATGTGCATGAGTGTTGTAATTCAAGGGGTATTAGTTTGATGAGTGTAGTTGGAAAAGTGTATGGTAGAGTACTGATTAACAGGATGAAGAGTAAAACAGAGAATGAAATCTTAGAAGTACAGGGTGGTTTTAGAAGAGGTAGGGGTTGTATGAATCAGATTTTTACAGTTAGGCAGATATGCGAGAAATATTTAGCAAAAGGTAAGGTGTATGTTGCGTTTATGGATCTGGAGAAAGCGTATGATAGAGTTGATAGGGAAGCAATGTGGAATGGGATGAGGTTATATGGAGTTGGTGGAAGGTTGTTGCAAGCAATGAAAAGTTTCTACAAAGGTAGTAAAGCATGTGTTAGGATAGGAAAGGAAGTGAACGATTGGTTTCCGGTGAGAGTGAGGCTGAGACAGGGATATGTGATGTCGCCGTGGTTGTTTAACTTGTATGTTGGGGTGGTGAGAGAGGTGAATGCTTGAGTGCTTGGACGAGAATTGAAACTGGTAGACAAGAATGACCATGAATGGGAGGTAAATCAGTTGTTGTTTGCGGATGATACTGCACTGGTTGCAGACACGGAAGAGAAGCTTGGCCGATTACTGACAGAATTTGGAAGGGTGTGTGATAGAAGGAAGTGGGAGTTAAATTGGGCAAGAGTAAGGTTATGAGATGTACGAGAAGGGAAGGTGGTACAAGGTTGAATGTCATGTTGAATGGAGAGTTACTTGAGGAGGTGGATCAGTTTAAGTACTTGGGGTCTGTTGTTGCAGCAAATGGTGGAGTGGAAGTAGATGTACGTCAGAGAGTGAATGAAGGATACAAAGTGTTAGGGGAAGTTAAGGGACTATTAAAAAATAGAGGGTTGGGCATGAATGTGAAGATAGTTCTGTATGAGAAAGGGATTGTACCAACTGTGATGTATGGATCAGAGTTGTGGGAATGAAAGTGATGGAGAGACAGAAATTGAATGTATTTGAGATGAAGTGTCTAGGGAGTATGACTGGTGTATCTCGAGTAGATAGGGTTAGGAACGAAGTAGTGAGGGTGAGAACGGGTGTAAGAAATGAGTTAGCGGCTAGAGTGGATATGAATGTGTTCAGGTGGTTTGGCCATGTTGAGAGAATGGAAAATAGCTGTCTGCTAAAGTAGGTGATGAATGCAAGATTTGATGGGAGAAGTACAAGAGGAAGGTCAAGGTTTGGGTGGATGGATGGAGCTAAGGAAGCTCTGAGTGATAGGAGGATAGATGTGAGAGAGGCAAGAGAGCATGCTAGAAATAGGAATGAATGGTGAGCGATTGTGACATAGTTCTGGTAGGCCCTGCTGCTTCCTCCGGTGCCTTGGATGACCGCGGAGGTAGCAGCAGTAGAGGATTCAGCGTTATGAAGCTTCATCTGTGGTGGATAATGGGGAAGGGTGGGCTGTGGCACCCTAGCAGTACCAGCTGAACTCGGTTGAGTCCCTTGTCAGGCTAGGAGGAACGTAGAGAGGATAGGTCCCCTTTTATGTTTCATTTGTTTGATGTCGGCTAACCCCCAAAATTGGGAGAAGTGCCTTGGTCTACTGTATGTACCATCTACAGTCAGCATATGAAAAGGTCGATGCGTTGTCCGTAGACTTTATTTATAAATTTGTCATTTCATGAGTCATGGATGACCTTGCTGAGTAAATTTTGGATTTAATCCAGATCTGGATGAGGAGTATAGATCAGGTACAGATCGAATGTATTTCTTTTTTTGTCAACGTCACCCATCGGCGGAGATCAGAAATCTTTGATTGATCTTGTTTGAAATGTTTCCTGGAGCGTACCTTGCCAAAAAACCGTAAAAAATATGAGTACCCTTAACACTTTACCTGAATTTGAATTCAAACCGCTTTTTTTTTTTTAAATAAAGCTCTATTATTAAAATTCTTTAAATACAAACTTATCGGTTTTAATCATGGGAGTTGAAATAGATAAAAACTAAAAGAAGGAAAAGTATTTAATTGTTCATGGTTTTGATATGCCTGCATTTAATTTCACTCCATTGGTGTAACTAAATAGCTTTCATATTTTTGTAACGGATAAATTTTCCCTATCTGTGAAAGACCTAAAAAGTTTGCAATTTGTTCGGAGATACCGAAATCCCATTTATAGGAGGAGCATCGAAATTATAATTTTTAAACATGAAAAGTTTGTTTCTGACATCTGCGTTTTGTTGTGTATTTTGGCTCATAAAATTACTGTGGTAATAAACAATTTTGTTCGTAGAAAGGGATAAATTCTACCTCTCTAATTGTTCTGCTAGTCTGGTTTAGAAATCCAATTAATTTCTATACTCGTGAAACTGGTTGTATTTCAAGGTTTTACAAGCGTTTTCCGCTGATGGTTCTAGGAATTGTCGATAAACATGATTCAGAAAGTATAGATAAGGATTTATCATATGTTCAATTGAAAAGAGATATTGCCTTAGTGTGTGTTGCCCTAGGAATTGATGTCTTTTTATGAGACCTGTGCGCTCTCTCTCTCTCTCTCTCTCTCTCTCTCTCTCTCTCTCTCTCTCTCTCTCTCTCTCTCTCTCTCTCTCTCTCTCTGAGAGCTAGACATTTCATAATTTTCTCCTACAATTTCTGCTGATTCATTTCATATTTCCATAAGTATAACTATACGTCTTTCGTCCAACTGGTAATCAGTTGGACAAAGGAAACGACAGTAGTAATGAAATTAGTCGCTTTTTTGTTCAAATGGAGCTGTCCCGCACAGTTCCTGGGCATAGAGATTACTCCGACTATGTCAAGACTGAAAATAACTTAACAGATGAGATAGGCTGCCAGTTACCTGGAACTAAGCAGCCCCAGGCTAACTCCACGATTAAATCCGGGGTTATGCATTCTAGGGATTACCACCTATGGCCTCGGGCGAACTCCAGCCAGCAAGGACCAACCGTAACAATTCCTGATACCCTATATAAACCAAAATTAATACCTTCCTTCATTAATATAACCTTGACAATGGTCAGAGTACCTCCGTGCAGCCTGGAACGCATTAGAAATGAAGAAAACGCTTGTAATGATTTTTTGTTTTGAAAGATAACCCAGATTTGAACCTAGACTTTTGTGAGTTAAGTAATATTATTTTGTGATACACATGTGCCCTTATGTTGATTATGACAAACTGTTTATTAATCAAAAATGTCTTTGTGCATTTATATACATTCTACGACATATAGCTCAACTGTGTAACGAACTAAAATCACCTCTCTTTTTATGCTTTTGTGGTTATAAAAAAGCGTTTTATAGTATTTCACATAGCACTATGAGATACCAGAAAAGATTATAAACATCATAATGGGTATGCATAGAGAGACTTGTTGTAGGGTAAAGGTTAATTAAAGACTTAAAGATATATTTCTTTTCTTGAAATAAAAAAGGTTTTGAAATATAAATAGTACACATAAGTAACTACATTTTAGACATAATGAATCCTTTGTTAATGTCTTTTTATTGATGAATGATTCAATCCTATTAATCCTGCAATGCCCAAATATTTGTGAAATCTGTTAATAAATCGTTACTTACACTTTGAAAAAATAAGGAAAAATCAATAAAAGCCATAAATATTTACAATTACATTCAATTGGGCTACTGTGTATAACAAAACTAATTTATATTCCACATTGGGCAGTATCCCAATGACCCTTACGATGAAAATAAGAAAATTAAGTTGATTGATGGTTATTGGTGCGATTTATGTAAGGGAAGGTGAGTAAGAAAACGAACAAGGAGACATGATATTACCGCGAACAGTAATAACAAGTGAATTATAGCAGTCATAAACTCTGCCCTAGCACTAGGTCTGGTATTTACCCTTGTTACACTCTTGGTTCGTTGAGGGTCGTTGACGTGTAAAGTGGTTAGAAATATAAAAACCAATATTCTTATATCATAATTTCTTATTTGATGTCAAGATTTGCCTTTAATCAAATAGAGAAGAGAAAGTTATTTAAAAGGACACTTACTTCAGTGTCCTGAATTGTAACTATGCATTGATACTTCTTTCTAATCTAGATGACGGAATAAGACTAATACGAATTAATATAATTCTAAAACTAATCACATTCAATCACGATCATATATATCTTCGATGCACTGTTGAAATATCTATATTTTGATAGACGGGAAATGAAAGCATTACACTTTTTATTACGTTATTGATTAAATAGTCAATTGCAAACGGCTACAAATGCAACGTTAGTGGGAAACCAGTTAGATCCAAGAGGCGTATTGATATCTTATTTTTAGAATTATATGAAGCTAAAAACCCATATGACTGTACTGTAGGTATCGCTATATGAAGGAATTATTATTATTATTATTATTATTATTATTATTATTATTATTATTATTATTATTATCATTATCATTATCATTATCATTATCATTGTTATTGTTATTGTTATTGTTATTGTTATTGTTATTGTTATTGTTATTGTTATTGTTATTGTTGTTGTTGTTGTTGTTGTTGTTGTTGTTGTTGTTGTTGTTGTTGTCAAGGTGTCCTTATATAGCAGTTGCAGTTTCATCGCTGGTTTTAATTATCATAATTTCAGAATATTTCCATGAACAATTCTGCTCATTCTTGATATAGAATTGATTTGTTTGTTTAGGGTCTAAGCATGTATTACGCAATAGAATACAGGCATAGAATGATAACATAGTGTTCTTTTATCTTGCATTTATCATACAAATATTTTATAGCATTAGTTATTGATAATTCAGATAGGAC
>NC_090735.1:158658238-158673238 GCF_036898095.1 Palaemon carinicauda | reverse complement strand
TCCTATTGGAATTATCGATAACTAATGCTATAAAATATTTGTATGATAAATGCAAGATAAAAGAACACTATGTTATTATTCTATGCCTGTATTCTATTGTGTAATACATGATTAGACCCTAAACAAACAAATGAATTCTATATTAAGAATAAGCAGAATTGTTCATGGAAAAATTCTGAAATTATGATAATCAAAACCATTGATGAAACTGCGACTGCATTATAATAATAATAATAATAATAATAATAATAATAATAATAATAATAATAATAATAATAATAATAATAATAATAATAATAATAATTCCTTCATATAGCGATACCTACAGTACAGTCACATGGATTTTTAGCTTTATATAATTCTAAAAATAAGATATCAATACGCCTCTTGGATCTAACTGGTTTCCCACTAACGTTGCATTTGTAGCTGTTTGCAATTGATTATTTAATCAATAACGTAATAAAAAAGTGTAATGCTTTCATTTCCCGTCTATCAAAATATAGATATTTCAACAGTGTATTGAAGATATATATGATCATGATTGAATGTGATTAGTTTTAGAATGATATTGACTCGTATTAGTCTCATTCCGACATCTAGATTAGAAAGTATCACGTCATAGTTACAAATCAAGACACTGGAGTAAGTGTCCTTTTAAATAGATTCTCTTCTCTGATTTGATTAAAGACAAATCTTGACATCAAATAAGAAATTATGCTATAAGAATATTGGCTTTTATATTTTTAACTACTTTACACGTCAACGACCCTCAACGAACCAAGAGTGTAACAAGGGTAAATACCAGACCAAGTGCTAGGGCAGAGTTTATGACTGCTATAATTCACTTGTTATTACTGTTCGCGGTAATATCATGTCTCCTTGTTCGTTTTCTTACTCACCTTCCCTTACATAAATCGCACCAATAACCATCAATCAACTTAATTTTCTTATTTTCATCGTAAGGGTCATTGGGATACTGCCCAATGTGGAATATAAATTTGTTTTGTTATACGCAGTAACCCAATTGAATCTAACTGTAGATATTTATGGCTTTTATTGATTTTTGCTTATTTTTTTCAAAGTGTAAGTAACGATTTATCAACAGATTTCACAAATATGTGGGTATTGCGGGATTTATAGGATTGAGTCATTCATCAATAAAAAGACATTAACAAAGGATTCATTATGTCTAAAATGTAGTTACTTATGTGTACTATTTATATTTCAAAATCTTTTTTATTTCAGGGAAAGAACTAGATCTTTAAGTCTTTAATTAACCTTTACCCTACAACAAGTCTCACTATGCATATCCATTATGATGTTTATAATCTTTTCTGGTATCTCATAGTGCCTCAGAATCTTTTTTACGTACTATGTGAAATACTATAAAACGCTTTTTTAAAACCCCAAAAGCATAAAAAAGAGGTGAATTTATTTCGTTACACAGTTTAAGCTATATGTCGTTGAATGTATATAAATGCACAAAGAAATTTTTGATTAATATACAGTTTATCATAGTCAATATAAGGGCACATATGTATTACAAATTAATATTACTTAACTCACAAAAGTCTAAGTTCAAATCTGGGTTGTCTTTCAAAACAAAAAAATAATTACTATCGTTTTCTTCATTTCTAATGCGTTCCAGGCTGCACGGAGGTACTCTGCCCCATTGTCAAGGTTATATTAATGAGGGAAGGTATTAATGTCGGTTTATATGGGGTATAAGGAATGGTTACGGTTGGTCCTTGTTGGTTGGAGTTCGCCCGAGGCAGTAGGTGGTAATCCCTAGAATGCATAACCCCCGGATTTAATCGTGGAGTTAGCCTGGGGGCTGCTTAGTTCCAGGTAGCTGGCAGCTTATCTCATCTGTTAAGTTATTTTCAGTCTTGACATAGTCGGAATAATCTCTATGGCCAGAAACTGTGCGGGACAGCTCCATTTGAACAAAATAGGGACTAATTCCATTACTACTGTCGTTTCCTTCGTCCAACTGATTACCAGTTGGACGAAGGACGTATAGCTTGTACTTAGGGGAATATGAAATGAATCAGCAGAAATTGTAGGAGAAAATTATGAAATGTCTAGCTCTCGTAAATCATTACACACACGAGAGAGAGAGAGAGAGAGAGAGAGAGAGAGAGAGAGAGAGAGAGAGAGAGAGAGAGAGAGCGCAGGTCTCATAAAAATAAAGACACCAATTCCTAGAGCAACACACTCTAAGGCAATATCTCTTTCCAATTGAACATATGATAAATCCTTATCTATACTGTCTGAATCATGTTTATCGACAATTCCTAGAACCCTCAGCAGAAAAAGCTTGTAAAACCTTGAAATACAACCAGTTTCACGAGTATAGAAATTAATTGGATTTCTAAACCAGACTAGCAGAATAATTAGAGAGGTAGAATTTATCCCTTTCTGCGAACAAAATTGTTTATTGCCACAGTAATTTTATGAGCCAAAATACACAACAAAACGCAGATGTCAGAAACAAACTTTTCATGTTAAAAAAATTATAATTTCGATGTTCCTCCTATAAATGGGATTTCGGTATCTCCGAAAAAATTGCAAACTTTTTAGGTCTTTCACAGGTATGGAAATTTTATTCGTTACAAAAATATGAAAGCTATATAGTTACACCATTGGAGTGAAATTAAATGCAGGCATATCAAAACCATGAACAATTAAATACTTTTCCTTCTTTTAGCTTTCATTTATTTCAAGTCCCTATGATCAAAACCAATAAGTTTGCATTTAAAGAATTTAAATAATAGAACTTTATTTTAAAAAAAGTTAGTCTGAATTCAACTTCAGATAAAGTATTAAGGGTACTCATATTTTTTACGGTTTTTTTGGCAAGGTACGCTCCAGGAAACATTTCAAACAAGATCAATCAGAGATTTCTGATCTCCGCCGAAGGGTGACGTTGACACAAAAAGATATACATTCGATCTATATCTGATCTAGACTCCTCATCCTGATCTGGATTACATCCAAAATTTACTTAGCGAGGTCATCCATGACTCATGAAATGACAAATTTATAAATAAAGTCTACGGCCAATGCATCGACCTTTTCATATGCTGACTGTAAATGGTACATACATATACCGAGGCACTTCCCCCAATTTTGGGGGTTAGCCGACATCAAACAAATGAAACAGAAAAGGGGACCTCTCCTCTCTACGTTCCTCCCAGCCTGACAAAGGACTCAACAGAGTTTGGCTGGTACTGCTAGGGTGCCACAGCCCATCCGCCCCCATTATCCACCACAGATGAAGCTTCATAATGCTGAATCCCCTACTGCTGCTACCTCCGCGGTCATCCAAGGCACCGGAGGAAGCAGCAGGGCCTACCAGAACTGTGTCACAATCGCTCGCCATTCATTCCTATTTATAGCATGCTCTCTTGCCTCTCTTACATCTATCTTCCTATCACCCAGAGCTTCCCTTATCTCCATCCATCCACCCAAACCTTGACCTTCCTCTTGTACTTCTCCCATCAACTCTTGCATTCATCACCTACTTTAGCAGACAGCTATTTTCCATTCTCTCAACAAGACCAAACCACCTCAACACATTCATATCCCCTCTAGCTGCTAACTCATTTCTTACACCCCGTTCTCACCCTCACTACTTCGTTCCTAACCCTATCTACTCGAGATACACCAGCCATACTCCCTAGACACTTCATCTCGAACACATTCAATTTCTGTCTCTCCATCACTTTCATTCCCCACAATTTTAATCCATACATCACAGTTGGTACAATCCCTTTCTCATACAGAACTCTCTTTACATTCATGCCCCAACCCTCTATTTTTTACTACTCCCTTAACTTCCCCCAACACTTTGCATCCTTCATTCACTCTCTGATGTACATCTGCTTCCACTCCACCATTTCCTGCAGCAACAGACCCCAAGTACTTAAACTGATCGACCTCCTCAAGTAACTCTCCATTGAACATGACATTCAACCTTGTACCACCTTCCCTTCTCGTACATCTCATAACCTTACTCTTATCCCAATTTAACTCCCAACTTCCTTGTATCACACCCTTCCAAATTCTGTCAGTAATTGGCCAAGCTTCTCTTCCGTATCTGCAACCAGTACAGTATCATCTGCAAACAACATCTGATTTACCTCCCATTCATGGGCATTCTCGTCTACCAGTTTCAATCCTCGTCCCAAGCACTCAAGCATTCCCCTCTCTCACCACTCCATCAACATACAAGTTAAACAACCACGGGGACTTCACATATCCCTGTCTCAGCCTCACTCTCACCGGAAACCAATCGTTCACTTCCTTTCCTATCCTAACACATGCTTTGCTATCTTTGTAGAAACGTTTCACTGCTTGCAACAACCTTCCACCAACTCCATATAACCTCATCCCATTCCACATTGCTTCCATATCAACTCTATCATACGCTTTCTCCAGATCCATAAACATAACATACACCTCCTTATCTTTTGATTCATACAACCCCTACCTCTTCTAAAACCATCCTGTACTTCTAAGATTGCATTCTCTGTTTTATCCTTAATCCTATTAATCATTATTCTACCATACACTTTTCCAACTAAACTCAACAAACTAATACTCCTTGAATTAAAACACTCATGCACATTTCTCTTACCCTTATATAGTGGTACAATACACGCACCAAACCCAATCTACTGGTACCATTGACAACTCAAAACACATATTAAACAATCTCACCAACTATTCAGTACAGTCACACCCCCACTCCTTCAACATCTCAGCTCTCACACCATCCATACCAGATGCTTTTCCTACTCTCGTTTCATCTAGTGCTCTCCTCATTTCCTCTCTTGTAATCTCTCTCTCATTCTCATCTCCCATCACCGGCACCTCAACACCTGCAACAGCAATTATATCTGCCTCCCCTATTATCCTCAACATTCAGTAAAATTTCAAAATATTCCGCCCACCTTTTCCTTGCCTCCTCTCCTTTTAATAATCTTACATTTCCATCTTTCACTGTCTCTTCAATTCTTGAACCAGCCCTCCTTACTCTCTTCACTTCTTTCCAAAATTACTTCTTTTTCTCTTCATATGAATGACCCAATCCCTGACCCCACCTCAGGTCATCTGCCCTCTTTGCCTCACTTACCTTGTGCTTTACTTCCACATTTTTCTCTCTATATCTTTCATACTTCTCTATACTCTTACTCTGCAGCCATTCTTCATAAGCCCCTTTTTCTCTTCCACGTTTTCCTTAACTCCTTCATTCTACCATTCACTACCCTTCCTCATGCTGCCTCCAACAAAACTTTTTGGCACACACATCACTTGTAATCCCAACAAAATTTTCTTTTACTAACTTTCACTCCTCCTATAAATTACCAGTTTCTCTTACTTTCACTTCGTCATACGCCATTTTAAAACCTTTCTTGATATTTACTTTTTACCCCGGGTTTTATTAGCACTTCAACCCTCATTAGCTCCCTTTTACATACACCTACTCTATTTCCCCACTCTATTGTTATAACTAATTCTCCTTCCACCAAAAAATAATCAGACATACCGTTAGCCATACTCCTAAACACGTGCACGTCTTTCAATCTTCCAAACATTCTTTTTAGTTATCAACACATAATCCATTAACACCCTTTCTACCACTCTTCCATTTGCCACTCTTACCCATGTATACTTGTTTTAATCTTTCTTTTTGAAAAAGCTAGAACTTATCACCATCTCTTGCTCAACACACATATCTACCAGTCTCTCACCACTCTCATTTTCACCTGGTACGCCATACTTCCCAATGACACCTACCTCTCCAGCGCCCACTCTAGCATTTAAGTCACCCATAACAACTACATAATTCCTTCTACCCAGTCCTTCTACACACCTAGGTAATTCCTTCCAGAACTCATTCCACTCTTTTTCACTTTTCTCACAACCTGGCCCATACGCACTGACAAAAAGCCCAACATTCCCTACCCAACCTAACCCTTATCCACATTAACCTAGATGACATCTTCCATTCCACTACTTTACCTGCCATCCATTCACTCAGCAATAAAGCCACACCTTCTCTTGCTCTTTCCCCTCTCAATCCAAGACACTCAACCAGACATTTCACCAAACATCCCTTCACCTTTCCCTTTTATCTTTGTCTCATACAAAGCCAATATATCCATCCTTCTATTCCTAAACATTCTTCAAATCTCACATCTTTTACTCTCTATCGTACTACATCCACGCACATTCAAACACCCCAAAACTAGAGTGCGGGAAGCAATCACTCTCCCCCAGCTCCACCTCTTTGATGTCTCACAGGAAATACAGGAGATGGGGTTAACAGCCTCCTCGTCCCGTCCCTTTTAGTCGCCTCTCACGACACACAGGGATACATTAGCGCTATTCTAATTGTTTTATGGCTCCGCGGCCACAGATGGTGAACATGCAAATCCGGATACAGAATCCGCCGGATCTGGATCATCTCCAACATTTAATGGGGTCGTCTATGATCTAAGATCTATCAGCGGGGAAAATTACTTATAAATCTAATGAGTAGCTTTGACGTGATTTGGTCAACAGACACACACACAAATAAACAAATAAACCAACTCGATTTTATAACCTCCTTAGCAGAGGTAAAAATCTCTAATTAGTTATAATTGATTTTTCAGTATTTTTTATTTATGATGCAAAGCTATTTTGCTTATCTCTCTGAATGTGAAGAAGAAGGAAGTTTAGACATAGCGCAATTATTCATCACTAACAACTACTGACTCTCTCTCTCTCTCCTCTCTCTCTCTCTCTCTCTCTCTCTCTCTCTCTCTCTCTATATATATATATATATATATATATATATATATATATATATATATATATATATATATATATATATATATTGTATCTCTTTCTCTCCTAAATAAAAACAGATTTAATCCTATTTTCTCACTATTGGGAGTGATTGAGGAGCTTTGCATCTAAGTGTAGTTTAAATAAAAGATATATGAAGTGGCCTTAGGAAACTTACGACATATTTTCATTATAGTCGTGGTTATCTTCCTTATACTTTCCTCTATGTTCGGTACGGAAATTTAACTTTTTTTTCTCTGTATTTCAAAGTGAATTGGATTACTACCCTAAAGATTGAAGAACAACTCTTGAATTACAATTAGCTCATGTTAACGTGATTCATATAATTGATACTATCATCTGTTAAAGAATGATCAAGACCAAGTTTTTCATTACGAGTCATGTCTAATAAATACATATCGTTAGAAATAAGTCTTTATTAGTTTTGGCTCTATAATTCTTAATTTATACACAATTTCATTAGCCCTATAGAGGAGGCTAAATATAAGAGAATCTCTATTATTTAGTGGGTAATGGCTCACTAAGGAGTACCACCGAAAAAGCTTTCGAGTAAAGGTGGCAAGAGGACAAATGTTTTAGATTTTCTTTATTAATTCTACAAAAACCGATAAGAACATAACTTCAAAGCCAACGGAAAAAATCTTACATTTGAAAATTTTTCATCAATATTTTTTTTTTTCGATCGCCTTCACTACCATACTCCAAATAAATATATTCGTTAATGTTATTTAAAAAGATGAATGTGAGATATAATTCGGCTGCAAATTAAAGCCTTGCTCCAAACGATTGCATCTATGTTTATGGACCCAGGAAACCAGATTGAAAATTTTTCTTTAATATAATTTTAGATTTCCTTCACTACCATATTTCAAATAAATATATTCGTTATTGTTATCTATAAAGATAAATAAGAGATATAATTCGGCTGCAAAATAAAGCCTAGCTCCAAACGATTACATTTATGCTTTTGGACCCAGAAAACCAGACGAGCAACACGTCTAGAGCCAAATGTTCTAAAGCGTTATAATTTCATATTCAAACATTCAATTTACTGCCGTTTATAACTCGGTCGTTGGACACAGTTAGTGTATAATTTCTGCGTTAGTTTCTTAAAAAAACATTAAAGTGCTTACATGAATAATTCAGTTTAACGTCGAAAGCTGGAGCAGTAACCACATTCTTTTCTTGCGTCGTCCAATAATTAGCGGAACAAACGAATGCAAACTCACTAGGTTTGCGGGACAGGATAACTGTGTGTTTTATATTTACATATCGTGGTAAAAAACTTCTTTACTTATCTTTTCTGAATACCCGAATGCAAATGCTCATTGCAAGCCAGGCAAATTAAAGTTTTATGAAAAACTTCAAATGAGGGAATCGACTATTTTGCAGATAAACTCCCATTAGGTTTAATTGGCAATTTATCTTACATAGTTTATATAAGATATACTTATTTATATCGAATCTGAAGCTGATATATCAAACCAACAGATGTAAAGTTATTTATCCACAAGAGCTAAAAATAACAGCGGTCGAATATTTATGCATGAAAACAATTTTGAGGTGAATGTTGATGAATGTAGAATAGTTTATCGCCTATTTGGGCGTGTGTTCTTTATGGATAAAGTTTGGGATTTTACTTTTAAAAATATGAAATTTAAAAACTAAAAGATATCTTCAATAAGTTGATAATTGTCTTGTTTGCAAATGTAAAATAAAAGATTCTTATTATAAAGAAACATCATTAAAGTAATGACAAGAAATGTCATCAGATATGTCTAGCTTTATCCCACCAAATTTCGGTTGTTTAAAAGATTTAAAAGGGTAATTCCTCGTCTCTCTAAATCACACATCCAACCCATGATACGTAAGGTGTATAAGAGGGAAATATCCTTTGGTTGCTGGAGGAGAATTTTTTTTTTATTTTTTTTTTCCAAGAGAATGATACGGTGGATATGTGAATTTTAAGTACAATCTTTTTATGGCAATATACAGTATATGTGAACTCCAGGATCAAGTTTCCTCATATGCTGGGAGGAGTCTCTCTCTCTCTCTCTCTCTCTCTCCTCTCTCTCTCCTCTCTCTCTCTCTCTCTCTCTCTCTCTCAAATTTTAAAAATATGTATTTTTCATAAATATACAATCCTGAGTCCTTTAATAGGAGTATGATTTAAGCGCAGTTGCAACTTGGCAGTTAAAACTTATAACGAGGGTCGGCAGCAGCCGGTAAATACCGGCTGGGGGCCGGGTGGGGTGGGTGGGGGGGGGGGGGGGGGGGGTGGAGGGGGGGTGTTCCACCCCTCATCCGGTGTAACTGAACATTCACTCCGGTTACGTCAAGGACTCGGGGAAGGTGATGGCGTGAAGTTAAGTTTAAGGACTCAGGTCTACAGTTATGAAATATATGAATTAATTTTGACGCAAGATTTTTTTCTACGCAAATATAAACCTTTGTCCTTTCATAGGAGACTCGTCCTTAGGAGGGAGGAGGTCCCTATTGCCATACTTGGTTGCTAATATCCTGGCATTGCTATGCTCGGACCTGATAAGGTGCGGAGAATAGCATTCTAGGCACTTCTCGAACCAAGATTGAAGGTACCGATAGGGTCATGTCCCAGCCAACCAAGGATGTTGCAAGAGATCATTTTTTTTAGACTATTAGATCAGTCAAGTATGGCACAAAAAATTCATTTGGTTTGTCCTAGAAATATCTATCCTTCCCCATTGTAAGGAGGATGTTGTGACAAACACTTCTACTTATCAACAATAAAATATTTGTTTCTGCCAATTTTCATGTTCATACCTGTTATAGGCATTCCCTAGCTGTCAATTTTGTTCGTAAGTAACGATTTTTAGCAGAAAAATCAGAGAGGAGCAGCAAACTAATCCTAGAGTTTTACATATATTCCAATGTCTCTTCACAGGGTTTGACGGGTGTCATATGAACTACATTCATACCAATTTTTGTATTGATACTTGCCATAGAAAAGTCACAGTAGCCATTTTTCGATATCCGGGGAGAGGGCGATTTTCGGCGGCGCCATAAATTACTCGCAGAATACTTTATCATCTAAATGAAATTTTCAGGGATTTATGGGATGGATATCTATTTTGTACATACCAATTTTCATGTTGATATTTGCCATAAAAAAAGACACAGCAAATGTTTATTTCAGGATGTGTTGAAAGGTTATTAATTTGAATATGTTTAATATGTGCATTTGTTACATACCTAAAGAAAAGATGTAACTTAAATAAAAGTATTCTCATGAAACAAGTTTAGTAAAATTTAGAGAGTACTTTCCCGTATTTAATTGCAAGCGGAAAAAATTAGTCGACCACTAACGTTGAAAAAAAAACCTGTTATACATATTTTTAGATGGAGGATTTAAAGTGTATGATAGATTTCCCTTAAAAAATGGATTCTTTTAAAGACCAAAGGGTCGGCGAACAAAGTTTCATTTAAGAGGATCGTTTGTCAAAGGTGTAGAGTGAGGTAGACAATTCAGGGGCTCAAGGAAAAAAACTCGACAATTTTTCAGTGTAGAGAGAGAGAGAGAGAGAGAGAGAGAGAGAGGAGAGAGAGGAGAGAGAGAGAGATCGGGTAAAAATTAGAGGATCTACTACAGGTTATCCAGTACTCTAGCTATGTTTTTCCTATTGTTAATTTCATGAAGTATTTAAAAAAGCTAATCGCTATGCTCTGGAGAGAGAGAGAGAGAGAGAGAGGAGAGAGAGAGAGAGAGAGAGAGAGATTCTGATAATAAAGTATAATGAACTGATAGGAAGAAGGATATCTTTATGATTCTTGTCAAAATGTTGTCTATCTAGTGTCCAATAAGAGAAGAAACGCAATTAAAGTAGGAACAATTGCCAAAAATAGAAAGGAAAACTATAAAAGTAGAACTTCTATGAAGCATGAAAGGAAAATAGGAAATAAAGAAACCAAATCTAACTAGTTAGAAAAATTATATGGAAAAAGTGTCAGACCTACAAATTGAGCATCGGAAATGGAGACGAGAGTTATTATTATTATAATTATTATTATTTGCTAAGCTACAACCCTAGTTGGAAAAGCAAGATGCTATAAGCCCAGGGGCCCCAACAGGGAAAATAGGCCAGTGAGGAAAGGAAACAAGGAAAAATGAAATATTTTAAGAACAATGACATTTAGATAAATATTTCCTATATAAACTATGAAAACTTTAACAAACTAGAGGAAGAGAAAACGAGATAGAATACTGTGCCCGAGTGTACCCTAAAGCAAGAGAACTCTAACCCAAGACAGTGGAAGACCATGGTACAGAGGCTATGGCACTACCTAAGACTAGAGAACAATGGTTTGATTTTGGAGTGTCCCTCTCCTAGAAGAGCTGCCTACCATAGCTAAAGTCTCTTCTACCCTTACCAAGAGGAAAGTAGCCACTGAACAATTACAGTGCAGTAGTTAACCCCTTAGGTGAAGAAGAATTGTTTGGTAATCTCAGTGTTTTCAGGTGAATGAGGATAGAGGAGAATCTGTAAAGAATAGGCCAGACTATTCGGTGTATGTGTAGGCAAAGGAAAAGTGAACCGTAACTAGAGAGAATGATCCAATGCAGTACTGTCTGCCCAGTCAAAAGACCACATAATTCTCTAGCGGTAGTATCTCAACGGGTGGCTGGTGCCCTGGCCAACCTACTACCTAAAATCAGGTAGAAGAGACTGATCTTAGGTATGGTAAGCAGCTCTTCTAGGAGATGGTCACTCCAAAATCAAACCATTGTTATCTACGCTCTGTAGGGGCAATAGCCTCTCTATAATGGTCTTCCACTGTTTTTGGGAAAGTTCTCTTGCTTAAGGGTACACGCCATACACTATTCTATGTTATTTCTCTTCCTCTTGTTTCATAAGGTTCATGTAATTTTGCTAATAAGGTCAGCGTCATCAGCATACTCTAGGTCCGCTAATATCCTCTTACTAATCCAGTCCAATCCTTCTCCGCCATCCCCAACTGTTCTGTGCATGACAAAATCCACGAAGAGGATAACCAACACACATTCCCTTCGGGTACTCCACTGTTCAATGGAAATTCAATTGATAGGGCTCATTTAAAATTAAATTTGCCTTTTTTATGCTTATGAATAGACTTAATCAAATTTACTTATTTAAGAGGAACTTCTTAATAATGCAGGACTCGCCACAAAATTGGCCGGTGCACGTTCTCAAAGGCTTTTCTTATAGTCCACAAATAACATCAAAAGTGGATATTCTATATTCTATACATTGCTGTATCACATGTTTTGAAATGAAAATATGATGAGTACAACCTCTACCTTTTCTAAATTCTGCTTGCTCATCTCTCAGCTTTTCATCAATCTTTATCTCTAGTCCCTTTAAAATTATCATGTTATATATTTTAATGACAACGGACGTAAGTGTGCTGCCTCTGTAATTATTGCAATCATTCAGATCTCCTTTTTTTTGATATTTTCACCCACATTCCTAGCTCCCATTCATCAGGTTTTGCCTCTTGATGCCATATTCTACAAAATAATCTTGTAAGTATTCTGGGAGTTCCCTCGCTTTCAGCCAAAATCATCTCCGCAGTTATTCCATCGTAACCAGGGGCTTTCCATCTCTTAAGCTGTTTAATGATAGCTTCGACTTCAAAACACACTGAATTCATTCATAGGTACATCAAGGTTCCTAAGCTTCAGGTATATCAATAGATTTATTCCCTTAATATCTCCTATTCATGACCTCACTAAAGTGTATCATCAAACTTTGCCTTTCTTCATCTTTTGTTGTTATAACAGATCCATCTCTCTTTTTGATAGGTATACGCTTCTTTGCCCCAGTCGAGATTTCATTAAAAATTCTATAAGCAATTCTTACACCATAGCCACTCTCTGAATTCATATCTTTGTCAGTCTTATCTGCTTTCCTGTCTAAATATTCCCTCCAGTCATTCCTGGCTCTACTTTTGACTTTGCTATCAATACTGGAATACTTAGCATGCTTTACTTTGTAATTCTCATTACTTCCTCGAAAACTTCCAACAATCAATATCTGTCTTTACCTCCTTTTTTATAGTATCCCAATATCACTTGATATCCATGTTTTCCTACTTGTAACAGCATGTCTCATACCATCATTAATAATTGCTTGTTATATGTTCTCAATTTCACACCATTCTTCATTAATTGTCAGCTCTTTATCTCTTAAATTCTCCAAGACTACAAATCGATTCTTACATTCAATTGCAAACTTATCTTTGTACTTATCTTCTAGAAGGTCAGTTTTATTAAAACTATATATTCTATCTAATTTTCTGTTGGGTGCTTTCAGTTTTAATTTCAGTGTGGCAATGAGGAGCTGGTGATCACTGCCAATATCTGCACCTCTATAGCTTCTTACAATTTTTAGTCCTCCTTCTTTCTTTATTAATAGCTATATGATCTATTTGTTTTTTGTAATTGCTACATGGGGAGGTCCATGTGTACTTGTGGATGTCCTTGTGCTGAAAAAAAGATTACCTTGATTATTACTCCCAACTTTAGCATTGAGGTCACCAATCAAAAATTTCATCTCTCTCTCTCTCTGTGGGATCTCATCTATTACACTCTACAGTTCTTCGTTGTATTCATCTTTCCTTTCTTCAGGGGATTCATTTGTTGGGTGCATAGCAAACTATAATACTTATATTGCACTTATTTGTTTTAAATTTTGCGAGTAGCAATCTACTATTTACAGCTCTCCATTCCGATAATACTTTTTCTTCTCATATTGCCATTATCATTCCCACCCCCTTCACTTCCTACTCCATGTGTGGCTTGAGTAGATATATAAATTGCCTGGGTGCAAAATTTCTTTACCAATCTCCTTACAATATGCTTGATTTATGGCTAAGATATCCAAAATATCTTTCATAAATTCATTCTCCACTTGCTGTAACTTCCCGTTTTGATTCATGGATCTAACATTCCAATAACCGATTTTCAATTTTTCTTTAGTATTTAAAAATCGGGAGATTTTTAGAATCCTGTCACACCCGGGACTGGGGGCATTATGTAATTTTCTCTTTGAATAGACTGACTAAATCCATCGAGTATTCATTGGCTAAATTCATCAAACAATAGTTAGTTTCTTGTGATGCGCAGTGCCTATCTAAATAAAGCAAGTAGCCTCTGTCGGTTCATACCAATTCCATTGACATCGTCCACCAGGCATCAAGAGTATAGGCTGAAGAGACATCTTGTCTATCGCATTAAACCCAATCCGTCACCTTGCTGCCAATGACCATCAAAATTTAGGGGGGCCCTTTCCTCGATACCTAAATTTCTCGTTACTCCACCAGGTTGTATATATAACCTACGCTTATATATATATATATATATATATATACACATACATACATTATATATATATATATATATATATATATAGTGTTTAAAACATACATGCATACTGTGTAGAAAGTTTTCAATATATATACCCACAGAATGAGTGCGGACATATGTACAAACATTTGTAGAATAAAACCTGAGAAAAATAGGGACACCTTGGTCTGTAGAAAACACGTCGGCCATTGTGGGAATAGCTCATGTTTTATTAGTCAAAATGAGGAAGTCTTGGGGTACAGGTCAAAAGAGTCGGGGTTCAAAGCCCTTTAGATAAATAACTTACATTTCTTCATAATAAAAGGAGTTTTAATTCCATCTCTTTACCATTAATAATTACATCTCTCTCTCTCTCTCTCTCTCTCTCTCTCTCTCTCTCTCTCATATATATATATACAGGTACATATATATATATATATATATACATTATATCTCTCTCTCTCTCTCTCTCTCTCTCTCTCTCTCTCTCTCTCTATATATATATATATATATATACATATATATATATATATATATATATCTGTATGTATGTCTGGGTATGTGTGTTCGTATTTGTTCAAGTGTGTGCCTGTGTATGTGTGCATATGTAAGTTGTTATTGTACAGGGGACTGAATACTGTGTGGTGGGAAGTGTTAGTGCAAAAAAGACTATTCCTTAGGGGCTTACTATTAGGCATCTAGGGAGACTATTAAGAAGTTCGTATTTGTTCAATTGTGAGCCTGTGTATGTGTGCATATGCAAGTTGTTATTATACAGG
>NC_090735.1:158644424-158657738 GCF_036898095.1 Palaemon carinicauda | reverse complement strand
AGACCCTAAACAAACAAATGAATTCTATATTAAGAATAAGCAGAATTGTTCATGGAAAAATTCTGAAATTATGATAATCAAAACCATTGATGAAACTGCGACTGCATTATAATAATAATAATAATAATAATAATAATAATAATAATAATAATAATAATAATAATAATAATAATAATAATAATAATAATAATTCCTTCATATAGCGATACCTACAGTACAGTCACATGGATTTTTAGCTTTATATAATTCTAAAAATAAGATATCAATACGCCTCTTGGATCTAACTGGTTTCCCACTAACGTTGCATTTGTAGCTGTTTGCAATTGATTATTTAATCAATAACGCAATAAAAAAGTGTAATGCTTTCATTTCCCGTCTATCAAAATATAGATATTTCAACAGTGCATCGAAGATATATGTGATCGTGATTGAATGTGATTAGTTTTAGAATGATATTGACTCGTGTTAGTCTCATTCCGACATCTAGATTAGAAAGTATCACTGCATAGTTACAAATCAAGACACTGGAGTAAGTGTACTTACTTTCTCTTCTCTGATTTGATTAAAGGCAAATCTTGACATCAAATAAGAAATTATGCTATAAGAATATTGGTTTTTATATTTCTAACCACTTTACACGTCAACGACCCTCAACGAACCAAGAGTGTAACTAGGGTAAATACCAGACCAAGTGCTAGGGGAGAGTTTATGACTGCTATAATTCACTTGTTATTACTGTTCGCGGTAATATCATGTCTCCTTGTTCGTTTTCTTACTCACCTTCCCTTACATAAATCACACCAGTAACAATCAATCAACTTAATTTTCTTATTTTCATCGTAAGGGTCATTGGGATACTGCCCCATGTGGGATATAAATTAGTTTTGTTATACACAGTAGCCCAATTGAATGTAATTGTAAATATTTATGGCTTTTATTGATTTTTCCTTATTTTTTCAAAGTGAAAGTAACGATTTATTAACAGATTTCACAAATATGTGGGTATTGCAGGATTTATAGGTTTGAATCATTCATCAATAAAAAAGACATTAACAAAGAATTCACTATGTCTAAAATTTAGTTACTTATGTGTACTATTTATATTTCAAAATTTTTTTTATTTCAAGGAAAGAACTAGATCTTTAAGTCTTTAATTAACCTTTACCCTACACCACGTCTCACTATGCATATCCATTATGATGTTTATAATCTTTTCTGGTATCTCATAGTGCCTCAGAATCTTTTTTACGTACTATGTAAAATACTATAAAACGCTTTTTTAAAACCTCAAAAGCATAAAAAAGAGGTGATTTTATTTCGTTACCCAGTTGAGCTATATGTCGTAGAATGTATATAAATGCACAAAGAAATTTTTGATTAATATACAGTTTTTCATAGTCAACATAAGGGCACATATGTATCACAAAATGATATTACTTAACTCGAAAAAGTCTAAGTTTAAATCTGGGTTATCTTTCAAAACAAAAAATCATTACAAGCGTTTTCTTCATTTCTAATGCGTTCCAGGCTGCACGGAGGTACTCTGCCCATTGTCAAGGTTATATTAATGAGGGAAGGTATTAATGTTAGTTTATATGGGTATCAGGAATGGTTACGGTTGGTCCTTGATGGCTGGAGTTCGCCCGAGGCCATAGGTGGTAATCCCTAGAATGCATAACCCCGGATTTAATCGTGGAGTTAGCCTGGGGCTGCTTAGTTCCAGGTAGCTGGCAGCTTATCTCATCTGTTAAGTTATTTTCAGTCTTGACATAGTCGGAATAATCTCTATGGCCAGGAACTGTGCGGGACAGCTCCATTTGAACAAAATAGCGACTAATTCCATTACTACTGTCATTTCCTTAGTCCAACTGATTACCAGTTGGACGAAGGACGTATAGCTTGTACTTAGGGGAATATGAAATGAATCAGCAGAAATTGTAAGAGAAAATTATGAAATGTGTAGCTCTCGTAAATCATTGCACACACACACACGAGAGAGAGAGAGAGAGGAGAGAGAGAGAGAGAGAGAGAGAGAGAGAGAGAGAGAGAGAGAGAGAGAGCAGGTCTCGTAAAAGTAAAGACATCAATTCCTAGGGCAACACACTCTAATAATGCAATATCTCTTTTCAATTGAACATACGATAAATCCTTATCTATACTGTCTGAATCAGGTTTATCGATAATTCCTAGAACCATCAGCGGAAAACGCTTGTAAAACCTTGAAATACAACCAGTTTCGCGAGTACAGAAATTAATTGGATTTCTAAACCAGACTAGCAGAACAATTAGAGAGGTAGAATTTATCCCTTTCTACGAACAAAATTGTTTATTGCCACAGTAATTTTATGAGCCAAAATACACAACAAAACGCAGATGTCAGAAACAAACTTTTCAAGTTTAAAAATTATAATTTCGATGCTCCTCCTATAAATGGGATTTCGGTATCTCCGAACAAATTGCAAACTTTTTAGGTCTCTCACAGATATGGAAAATTTATCCGTTACAAAAATATGAAAGCTATATAGTTACATCAATGGAGTGAAATTAAATCCAGGCATATCAAAACCATGAACAATTAAATACTTTTCCTTCTTTTAGTTTTTATTTATTTCAATTCCCATTATTAAAACCGATAGGTTTGCATTTAAAGAATTTTGATAATAGAACTTTATTTAAATAAAAAAAGTGGTTTGAATTAAACCTCAGATAAAGTGTTAAGGGTACTCATATTTTTTACGGTTTCCAGGAAACATTTCAAACAAGATCAATCAGAGATTTCTGATCTCCGCCGAAGGGTGACGTTGACAAAAAAGAAATACATTCGATCTGTATCTGATCTATACTCCTCATCCTGATCTGGATTAAATCCAAAATTTACTCAGCAAGGTCATCCATGACTCATGAAATGACAAAGTTATAAATAACGTCTACGGACAACGCATCGACCTTTTCATATGCTGACTGTAAATGGTACATACATATACCAAGGCACTTCCCCCAATTTTGGGGGTTAACCGACATCAAACAAATGAAACAAAAAAGGGGACCTCTCCTCTCTACGTTCCTCCCAGCCTGACAAGGGACTCAACCGAGTTCGGCTGGTACTGCTAGGGTGCCACAGCCCACCCTCCCCTGTTATCCACCACAGATGAAGCTTCATAACGCTGAATCCCCTACTGCTGCTACCCCCGCGATCATCCAAGGCACCGGAGGAAGCAGCAGGGCCTACCGCAACTGCGTCATAATCGCTCACCATTCATTCCTATTTCTAGCATGCTCTCTTGCCTCTCTCACATCTATCCTCCTATCACACAGAGCTTCCTTAGCTCCATCCATCCACTCAAACCTTGACATTCCTCTTGTACTTCTCCCATCAACTCTTGCATTCATCACTTACTTTAGCAGACATATATTTTCCATTCTCTCAACATGGCCAAACCACCTCAACACATTCATATCCACTCTAGCTGCTAACTCATTTATTACACCCGTTCTCACCCTCACTACTTCGTTCCTAATCCTGTCTACTCGAGATACACCAGCCATACTCCCTAGACACTTCGTCTCAAACACATTCAATTTCTGTCTCTCCATCACTTTCATTCCCCACAACTCTGATCCATACATCACAGTTGGTACAATCACTTTGTCATACAGAACTCTCTTTACATACATGCCCAACCCTCTATTTTTTACTACTCCCTTAACTTCCCCCAACACTTTGCATCCTTCATTCACTCTCTGATGTACATCTGCTTCCACTCCACCATCTGCTGCAACAACAGACCCCAAGAACTTAAACTGATCCACCTCCTCAAGTAACTCTCCATTCAACATGGCATTCAACCTTGTACCACCTTCCCTTCTCGCACATCTCATAACCTTACTCTTACCCAATTTAACTCCCAACTTCCTTCTATCACACAGCCTTCCAAATTCTGTCATTATTCGGCCAAGCTTCTCTTCCGTGTCTGCAACCAGTACAGTATCATCCGCAAACAACAACTGATTTACCTCCCATTCATGGTCATTCTCGTCTACCAGTTTCAATCCTCGTTCAAGCACTCAAGCATTCACCTCTCTCACCACTCCATCAACATACAAGTTAAACAACCACGGCAACATTACACATCCCTGTCTCAGCCTCACTCTCACCAGAAACCAATCGTTCACTTCCTTTCTTATCCTAACACATGCTTTACTACCTTTGTAGAAACTTTTCACTACTTGCAACAACCTTCCACCAACTCCATATAACCTCATCCCATTCCACATTGGTTCCCTATCAACTCTATCATACGCTTTCTCCAGATCCATAAATGCAACATACACCTCCTTACCTTTTGCTAAATATTTCTCGCATATCCGCCTAACTGTAAAAACCTGATTCATATAACCCCTACCTCTTCTAAAACCACCCTGTACTTCTAAGATTGCATTCTCTGTTTTATCCTTAATCTTATTAACCAGTAATCTACCATATACGTTTCCAACTACACTCAACAAACTAACACCCCTTGAAATACAACACTCATGGACATCTTCCTCACCCTTATATAGTGGTACAATACACGCACAAACCCAATCAACTGGTACCATTGACAACACAAAACACATATTAAACAATCTCACCAACCATTCAAGTACAGTCACACCTCCTTCCTCCAACATCTCAGCTCTCATACCATCCATACCAGATGCTTTTCCTACTCTCGTTTCATCTAGTGCTCTCCTCACTTCCTCTCTTGTAATCTCTCTCTCATTCTCATCTCCCATCACCAGCACCTCAACACCTGCAACAGCAATTATATCTGCCTCCCTATTATCCTCAACATTCAGTAAACTTTCAAAATATTCCGCCCACCTTTTCCTTGCCTCCTCTCCTTTTAACAACCTTACATTTCCATCTTTCATTGTTTCTTCAATTCTTGAACCAGCCTTCCTTACTCTCTTCACTTCTTTCCAAAATTACTTCTTATTCTCTTCATATGAATGACCCAATCCCTGACCCCCCCCCCCCTCAGGTCAGCTGCCCTCTTTGCCTAACTTACCTTGCGCTTTACTTCCACATTTTTCTCTCTATATCTTTCATACTTCTGTACACTATAAGTCTGCAGCCATTCTTCAAAAGCCCTCTTTTTCTCTTCCACTTTTACCTTCACTCCTTCATTCCACCATTCACTGCCCTTCCTCATGCTGCCTCCAACAAACTTCTGGTCACACAAATCACTTGCAATCCCAACAAAATTTTCCTTTATTAACTTCCACTCCTATAAATTACCAGTTTCTCTTACTTTCACTTCGTCATACGCCATTTTCAACGTTTCTTGATATTTACTTTTTACCCCGGGTTTTATTAGCTCTCCAACCCTCATTAGCTCCCTTTTACTCTATTCCCCCACTCTTTTGCTACAATTAATTTTCCTTCCACCAAAAAATGATCAGACATACCGTTAGCCATACCTATAAACATGTGCACGTCTTTCAATCTTCCAAACATTCTTTTACTTATCAACACATAATCCATTAACGCCCTTTCTACCACTCTTCCATTTGCCACTCTTACCCATGTATACTTGTTTTAATCTTTCTTTTTGAAAAAGCTAGAACTTATCACCGTCTCCTGCTCAACACACATATCTACCAGTCTCTGACCACTCTTATTTACACCTGGTACGCCATACTTCCCAATGACACCTTCTACCTCTCCCGCGCCCACTCTAGCATTTAAGTCACCCATGACAACTACATAATTCCTTCTACCCAGTCCTTCTACACACCTGGTTAATTCATTCCAGAACTCATTCCGCTCTTCTTCACTTTTCTCACAACCTGGCCCATACGCACTGACAAAAGCCCAACATTCCCTACCCAACCTAACCCTTGCCCACATTAACCTAGATGATATCTCCTTCCATTCCACTACTTTAACTACGTCCATTCACTCAGCAATAAAGCCACACCTTCTCTTGCTCTTCCCCTTTCAATCCCAGACACTCTACCAGACATTTCACCAAACATCACTTCACCTTTCCCTTCCATCTTTGTCTCACACAAAGCCAATATATCTATCCTTCTATTCTTAAACTTACTTCCAATCTCACATCTTTTACTCTCAATCGTACTACATCCACGCACATTCAAACACCCCAAAACTAGAGTGCGGGGAGCAATCACTCTCCCCCCAGCTACACCTCTTTGTTGTCTCACAGGAAATACAGGCGAGGGGGTTCACAGCCCCCTTTACCCGTCCCTTTTAGTCGCCTCTTACAACACGCAGGGATACGTTGGCGCTATTCTAATTGTTTCATGTCTCCGTGGCCACAGATGGTGAAAATGCAAATCCGGATCCAGAATCCGCCGGATCTGGATCATCTCCAACATTTAATGGGGTCGTCCATGACCTAAGATCTATCAGTGGGGGAAATTACATGCAAATCTATCGAGTAGTTTTGACGTAATTTGGTCAACAGACACACACACAAATAAACAAATAAACCAACTCGATTTTATAACCTCCTTAGCATAGGTAAAAATCTCCAATTAGTTATAATTGATTTTTCCGTATCTTCGATTTATGATGCAAAGCTATTTTGCTTATCTCTCTGAATGTGAAGAAGAAGGAAGTTTAGACATAGCGCAATTATTCATCAGTAACAACTACTGACTTATATATAAATATTTTGTATCTCTTTCTTTCCTAAATATAAAGATATTTAATCCTATTTTCTCACTATTAGGAGTGATTGAGGAGAATTGCATTCAAGTGTAGTTTAAATAAAAGATATATGAAGTGGCCTTAGGAAACTTAGGACATATTTTCAATATAGTCGTGGTTATTTTCCTTATACTTTCCTCTATGTTCACTACGGAAATTTAACTATTTTTTTATGTATTTCAAAGTGAATTGGTCTAGTACCGATTAAAGAACAACTCTTGAATTACAATTAGCTCATGTTAACGTGATTCTTATTATTGATACTATCATCTGTTAGAGAATAATCAAGACCTAGTTTTTCATTACGAGTCATGTCTAATAAATACATATCGTTAGAAATAAGTCTTTATTAGTTTTGGCTCTATAATTCTTAATTCATACACAATTTCATTACCCCTATAGAGGAGGCTAAATATAAGAGAATCTTTATTATTTAGAGGTTTATGGCTCACTAAACAGTACCACTGATAAAGCTTTCGAATAAAGGTGGTAAGAGTGCAAATGTTTTAGATTTCTTAATGAATTCTACAAAAACTGATAAGAACATAACTTCAAAACCAATGGAAAAAGTCTTACATTTGAAAAATTTTCATTAATATATTTTTTTTTTCGATCGCCTTCACTACTATACTCCAAATAAATATATTCGTTAAGGTTATCTAAAAAGATGAATGCGAGATATAATTCGGCTGCAAAATAAAGCATTTCTCCAAACGATTACATCTATGTTTATGGACCCAGGAAACCAGATTGAAAATTTTTCTTTAATATAATTTTCGATTGGCTTCACTACCATATTTCAAATAAATATATCCGTTATTGTTATCTATAAAGATAAATAAGAGATATAATTCAGCTGCGAAATGAAGCCTAGCTCCAAACGATTACATTTATGCTTTTGGACCCAGAAAACCAGACGAGCAACACGTCTAGAGCCAAATGTTCTAAAGCGTTATAATTTCATATTCAAACATTCAATTTACTGCCGTTTTAACTCGGTCGTTGGACACAGTTAGTGTATAATTTCTGCGTTAGTTTCTTAAAAAAACATTAAAGTGCTTCCATGAATAATTCAGTTTAACGTCGAAAGCTGGAGCAGTAACCACATTCTTTTCTTGTGTCGTCCAATAATTAGCGGAACAAACGAATGCAAACTCACTAGGTTTGCGGGACAGGATAATTGTGTGTTTTATATTTACATATTGTGGTAAAAACTACTTTACTTATCTTTTCTGAATACCTGAATGCAAATGCTCATTACAAGCCCTGCAAATTCAAGTTTTATGAAAAAATTCAGAAGAGGAAATCGACTATTTTGCAGATGAACTCCCATTAGGTTTAATTGACAATTTCTCTTAAATAGTTTATATAAGATATACTTAATGTATTTATATCGAATCTGAAGCTGATATATCAAACCAACAGATGTAAAGTAATTTATCCACAAGAGCAGCTAAAAATAACTGCGGTCGAAAATTTATGCATGAAAATAATTTTGAGGTGAATGTTGATGAATGTAGAATAGTTTATCGCATATTTGGAGTGTGTTCTTTATGAATAAAGTTTGGGATTTTACTTTAAAAAAAAATATGAAATTTAAAAACTAGAAGATATCTTCAATAAGTTGATAATTGTCTTGTTTGCTAATGTAAAATTAAAGATTCTGATTATAAAGAAACATCATTAAAGTAATGACAAAGAAATGTCATCAGATATGTCTACTTTACCCACCAAATTGCGGCTGTTTAAAAGATTCACAAGGGTGAATCCTCGTCTCTAGAGAGACGAGGATTCACCCTTCCTACCCATGATACGTAAAGTGTATAAGAGAGGAATTTCCTTTGGTTGCTGGAGAAGAGATATTTTTTTTTCTTTCCAAGAGTATGATACGGTGGATATGTGAATTCTTAGTATAATGTTTTTTGGCAATATATATGTGAACTCCAGGATAAAGTTCCCTCAGATGCTGGGAGGAGTCTCTCTCTCTCTCTCTCTCTCTCTCTCTCTCTCTCTCTCTCTCTCTCTCTCTCTCTCTCTCTCTCTCTCTCTCTCTCTCTTTTAAAAATAATATGTATTTTTCCTAACTATACAATCCTGAGTCCTTTAATAGGAGTATGATTTAAGCGCAGTTGCAGCTTGGCAGTTAAAACTTATAACGAGGGTCGGCAGCAGCCGGTATTGCAGGCGTGGGGGGGGGGGGTTCCTCCCCTCATGCCAGTGTACTGAACAGTCACTCCGGTTGCGTCAAGGACTCGGGGAAGGTGATGGCGTGAAGTTAAGTTTAAGGACTCAGGTTTGCAGTTATGAAATATATGAATTACTTTTGATACATGAGATTTTTTTCTACGCAAATATAAACGTTTGTCCTTTCATAGGAGACTCGTCCTTAGGAGGGAGGAGGTCCCTATTGCCATACTGGGTTGCTAATATCCTGGCATTGCTATGCTCGGACCTGATAAGGTGCGGAGAATAGCATTCTAGGCACTTCTCGAACCAAGATTGAAGGTACCGATAGATTCATGTCCTAGTCAACCAAGGATGTTGCAAGAGATCATTTTTTTTAGACGAGTAGATCAGTCAAGTATGGCACAAAAAATTCATTTGATTTGTCTAGAAATATCTATCCTTCCCCATTGTAAGGAGGAAGTTGTGACAAACTCTTCTACTTAACAACAATATAATCTTTGTGTCTGCCAATTTTTATGTTCATACCTGTTATAGGCATTCCCTGGCTGTCAATTTTGTTCGTAAGTAACGATTTTTAGCAGAAAAATCAGTGAGGAGCAGCAAACTAATCCTAGAGTTTTACAGATATTCTAATGTCTCTTCACAGGGTTTGATGTGTGTCATATGAACTACATTCATACCAATATTTGTATTGATACTTGCCATAGAATAGTCACAGTAGCCATTTTTCGATATCCGGGAAAGGCCGATTTTCGGCGGCGCCGTAAATTACTCACAGAATACTTTATCATCTAAATGAAATTTTCAGGGATTTATGGGATGGATATCTATTTTGTACATACCAATTTTCATGTTGATATTTGCCATAAAAAATCCACAGAAAATGTTTATTTCAGGATGTGTTGAATGGTTATTAATTTGAATATGTTTAATATGTGCATTTGTTAAATACCTAAAGAAAAAAGTGTAACTTCAAGAAGAGTATTCTCATGAAACAAGTTTAGTAAAACTTAGAGAATACTTTCCCGTATTTAATTGCGAGCGGAAAAAAATCAGTCGACCACTAACTTTGAAAAAACTTGTTATACAGGTTTTTAGATGGAGGATTTAAAGTGTATGATAGCTTTCCCTTAAAAAATGGATCCCTTTAATGAGAACCCCGGGTGTCCATGTAATGGATTTGAATGCAACCAATTCAGGACAGTGGGAATAAGTGAGATTGGTACTACTACCTGGTCGTTAGTTACATGTGGTGTATTGCGGGTTTTCCTTGTCACAGTCCTACACAGAATATTATCTTTGATTATATAATTCTGCTGCTTATACTTTATATATCCCTTTTCCTTATGATTGCCTTTCAAAGCATTTATAATTGTTTCTATTTTCTGATCTTTTCTTTGCTCAGTCTGTAACAATTCAGCGCTCCAGCCTAAATCTTCTTGTTCAGATATCGTTTTAACAATAGGCATGGATGTTGATATATCTATTAATTCAGCTAAAGGCTCCGTACAAGATGACACGGGGTTGCGTGATAATGCATCCGCAATGATATTTGCTTTCCCAGGTAAATATCCGATTCTTGCGCCAAAATCTTGAATGATCAAATGCCACCGAGTTTGTTTAGGGCTGTGGTTGAAGCCTTTAAAGAACTATCTTAGTGGTTTATGGTCAGTAAGAACCTTAACGGGATAACCATAAATTATGAACTTAAAATACACTAGTGAGTTAACAATAGCTAGCCCTTCCTTGTCTATTACTGCATACTTACTTTCGGAAGTTCTCAATTTTCGAGAATAGAAAGCTATCGGGAAAAACTGTTTATCATATTGCTGAAGCAATACCCCTCCTACTCCTAGGTCTGAGGCGTCTGTTGCAATGAAGAATTCCTTACCGAAGTCAGGAAATTTTAAGATAGGAGAACTACACAGTTCATCTTTCAAGGTATTAAACGCCTGTTGATGTTGCTCAGACCATATGAAATCTACGCCCTTCTTCGTAAGGTCAGTTAAAGGAGCGGCTATTATTGAATAGTTGCGTATAAAACGCCCGTAATATCCACTACAACCCAGAAATTGCTGTATTCCCTTGACATTAGTAGGTATGGGAAAATTACGTATAGCCGACACCTTATCATGGACTACTTTAAGACCTTGGCTTGACACCATGAAACCCAAATATATTAATTCTCTTTTGAAAAACTCACACTTACTAATCTTTACCCTTAAGTTATGTTGTCTTAATCTCTGTAGTACTAGTTCTAACTTACGTAGATGTTCTTCTAAGGTGTTGGAAAAGATTACAAGATCATCCATATAGGCATGCAATATATCCCCTAACAAGTCTCCAAACACTATGTTAATCATTCTTGTAAATGTTATAGGAGCACAACGTAAACCAAAAGGCATCCGTAAAAATTCATAATGTCCCCTGGCTGTGCTGAAGGCTGTGTATGGGATACTATCTTCTTCTAATGATATCTGGTGAAAGCCCTTAAGTAAGACCAAAATGGTAAAATATTTATTCTGACCTAACAAAGACAAAATATCGTCAGTACATGGCACTGGGAATCGATCAGGGATCGTCTCCTCGTTTAGACAACGGAAGTCGACGCAGATACGCCATGTTCGATCTTTTTTCGGTACAACTATTAAAGGAAAATTATAAGGGCTGTTTGATTTCCTAATGACTCCTTCTTCTAGCATTTTACCTACTTCATCATTTATTTCATTCTGGAATTTCATAGGGAGTCTGTACGAGGGTACATAGATAATTTTCTGCTTGTCCTTTAACCTTATTTGATGCTCGATCACATCTATTTTTCCTAAGGATCCATCCGTAGTGGAAAAAACATCATGATATTTAGTTAAAAGTCCAAAAATTTTCTGCTGAATTTCTTCGTCTTGAATGTCTTTATTGATTTTATTTTTAATAGATCGCAAAAGGGATTCATCCGCAACTGATTGAGAGTGATTGATCTCAGCAACAGTAAGAATACAATGTTTATAAACTTCTACATCCAAGATATGTTGATTTTTGTGAATTACTAAAGTGTTATTTAAATGATTACAGACTTCAATATTACATTGTTGATGTGAGCCTACTGCATAAATAGCTTGCGTGACAGACAATCCGTTAGTTTTCAAAGTGTCGGAAAGGATTAATTCTTCAGATCCCGGTAATGTTTTCTTTATTTGCACTATTAAATTCGAAAGTACGTTTGGTTCGATAGATTGCGTGCAAGATGATATTACGGGTGAACGAGAATTCTGCTGTGTCGCGTATATTATTTCTTTATTAGTGAGACAAGTTATTGGTTCTTCAACGTACGTTACGGTTACATTTGTCGTCTCCTTTTTATCCAAAACTGATTTTAAGGTATTAGAAGACTTATAGAATTTCCCTTTGATATACACGCCGTGCTTGGCAGGGGCTAAGATAATGTTTTGATTTCCCATAGATGGGTATCCTGTAATTACAGCTGGATACATATTAATTTTTTTTACAACAACAAATGTATCGGCAAACGTGCGTTTACCGACTTTGAACTGAACATGAGTTATGCCTCTGACATTTAATTCATTATTTCCTATACCCGAGAGTCTAATTCCGGATTTTTCAATCAGAAAGTTCGAAAACAACAAATGATGTGTCTTCAAATCCATGATATTACGTGGACTACCAGAGTCAAAAAATAACGTAAAGGATTTGTGTTCTAAATTTACAGCATTTAAGGTTGGTCGTAACTCATTTTGGCTTATTATTGTATGAATTCGTTGCAAATCTACGGGAGCATGCACTGTTTTACTTAATTCGGCCGTGTGTTTCATAGGAAAATCTATAGTTTCACAATTATCTGTTAAAACATTAAATTGATTAATCAATACTATTGATGTTGACATGAATGACCTTGACCCAACATTTCTCTCTTCCCCTCTGGAGTTAACTATGTGGTATTTGCTTTGCTCTGCACATTCTGAAAATTAGTCTGACCTTGCGAGGTCTGGTTTGACGACCCAGGCTCAGCGATATTCGAAGAAGTGTTTGTTTGCTTTGGACTCTGAACTACATTGACATGTGGTTGTTTCTTCTTATTGTTAAAATGAGGATTTTCCTTTTTATTTCCATATGGAACTGACTGTGGAATTGACTGTGTATTTCTGGGATTCTGTTGTGTCTTACGCGAGTAACATTGACTGTATGAATGAGTTGCACTGTTATGGATCGAGCAGAATTTCGTTCTGCAGTCTGCACTTAAGTGACCTTGACGTTTGCAATTATAACACGTCATTCCCACTACTTGACTACTAACTACGTACACTGTTTGTGGCTTTGTTTCATTCTTTGCAAAAACTTGAGTTAACACGGGATCGAGATCTGGACACTTGGACATGTGTTTCTTTATCTGTTTA
>NC_090735.1:158619424-158624424 GCF_036898095.1 Palaemon carinicauda | reverse complement strand
GCCCATGGTCGTCACCCTTACACATTGTTCTGAAGAAAGACGGCTCCCTCCGACCATTAGGGGATTACAGGCGCTTGAACATGCAAAAAGAACCGGATCACTACCGCCTCCCAAACATTGCCAACGTGACCTACTACCTGCACAACGCAAAGGTTTTCTCTACGCTTGACCTCCTGAAGGGATATTATCAGGTGCCTTTGAACCCAGAAGACATCCCCAAGACTACCATCACCACTCCGTTTGGTACATACACCTTCAATTACTCCTGTTTTGGCCTTCGTAACGCTGGGGCCACGTTTCAACGTCTCATGGATGGCATCTTAGGGGACCTCCCTTTCTCTGTATGTTATGTGGACGACATACTTGTGTTCTACTCCTCAAAAGAGGAACACCTCCGTCACCTGCGCATCGTGCTTGACCGCCTGCAACAAAACGGCTTTGTAGTCCGGTACGACAAGTGTACCTTTGGCGCCAACGAAGTGTCGTTTTTAGGGCACCGCATCACTCCCAAAGGAGTCCATCCCCTCCCTGAGAAGGTAGCAGCCAGTCAGAACTTCACCGCACCCCAGACCATCAAAGCTCTGCAGGAATTCTTGAGCATGATCAACTATTTTCACCGTTTTCTGCCAGCTATTGCCGCCACTCTTTCTCCCTTTATGCCTCCCTCAAGGACCTGAAGTGGGGTCCCCTTCAAGAAGCAGCCTTCTGCAATGCAAAGAAGGCCCTATCAACTGCTGTGGCTCTCACTTTTCCTATCTCACATGCCCCTCTCCTTCTCTCTACCGATGCCAGCGACGTCGCTATTGGTGCCGTACTCGAGCAGGTGGTCAACGGCTCGCCCCGCCCATTGGCCTTCTTCAGCAGAAAACTGTCCAAGGCACAATCGGGTTATTCTACCTTCGATCGCGACTTGCTGGAGGTGCACTTGGCTGTCCGTCACTTTCGCCATTTCTTAGAAGGTACGCCCTTCGTCATTCGCACAGACCACATGCCTCTGGTGCACGACTTTACTCGACAATCTGATGCCTGGTCCGCCCGACAACGCCGACATCTCTCCGCCGTGGCTGAATATAATTGCACCCTTCAATACGTCCCTGGGAAAATGAATCCCGTTGCCGATGCCCTGTCAAGAAACACGTTAGCTGCCGTTCAACTGGGATTTGATTACAACGGCCTGGCTGAAGCCCAATGACAGGATCCAGAGTATCAAGCATATAGGACATCCTGCACGTCCCTCCGTTGGGAAGACTTCCCCCTCGAAGACTTCAACACCACCCTCCTCTGTGACGTCAGTACTGGTAGACTGCGACCTTGGATTCCTGCTCCCATGCGCCGGCAGGTGTTTGATTTCATTCACGGCATTTCACATCCCTCGTGCCGTTCTACTGCACAGCTGCTGAAGGCAAAGTTCATTTGACACGGCATTTCTAAGGATACTAAGGATTTGGCTCGCGCCTGTACTTCTTGCCAATCTTCCAAAGTACATCGACACACGGATTCCGGAGTGGGCATCTTTCCTCAACCTCAGCGTCATTTCGCACACATTTACGTCGACGTTGTAGGTCCCTTACCCACATCAGAAGGACATCAGTACCTGTTTACCGTCATTGACCGCTCCACTCGTTGGCCTGAAGCCATTCCCATGGAAACTGCAACGTCTGCCTCATGTACATCTGCCTTACTCTCTTGATGGATTGCAAGATTTGGTATCCCTGAGCATATTACTTCTGATAGGGGAACCACTTTCACCTCTTAATTGTGGACATCATTAGCGAATCTCCTGGGCATCACCCTGCATCAGACAATGGCCTACAACCCCGCTGCCAATGGAATGGTTCAACGTTTTCATCGCACCCTCAAAGCAGCTTTGATGTCCCGCTGCAAGGATTGCAACTGGTTTACTCAGCTTCCCTGGGTCCTCCTGGAACCAAGGACCACTCCTAAAGACGCCCTCGACGTCTCGGCAGCTGAAATGGTGTATGGCGACCAGTTGGTCATCCCTTCCGAATTTTTTCCTTCTATAACCTCCTCCGACGATCTCCAGCGCATACGTCACGTCGTAGGAAAATTTACTCCATGCCGTCAGACTTACAAGCCCCCAGCGAAGCATCACATACCAACAGACTTGCACTCTGCAACGCATGTTTCCTGCGCAACGACACTAGCAAGCCAGCGCTAACGCTCCCTTACACGGGCCCTTTCCTTGTGATCCGACGCAGTCCGAAAGCATTCCTACTAAACATTCGTGGCAAAGAAGACTGGGTCTCCATTGATCGTCTAAAACCTGCTTATCTGTTGCCAGATGACCCGCCTACAGTTCCCCTCTCTAGATCAGGGCGCCCTATTTAACATGTACAGTATATCATTTTTAAGGGGGGGGGGAGCCATGTACCAACTGTGTGTCACACGATCGTACATAATTCATTCTGTATATATTATGCTTGTATCTTCGCTCTTCCCTCGCACTAAAAAGAACCAGAATTAACATGTCTGCGTTTCGCCTCTGTAACATTGTCTGTCTTGTGAACATGAAAATTCCTGTTGCCTTGGGCTTTTGTATATAATGGAGAGTGTTCTATAATAAATTAACTCAGTTGCTTTCAAACTGCCTTTGAGTTCACAACCTTCTCTCGGCCGTCACACTTCCTACGCACAACTTCTACCACTTGTTTCTCCATTATGACTCAAGACTTATTGTGCACATACATCAGTTCTGCTACACACTCCGTTTTCTTGGAAAATGTGTCAAGTTCCATGTAGTTGTGTTACGTTTCAGAGTAGCCTTTTGAGCTCAAATCAACAAAGTGCAATGACTGCTCTTTTGTATGTTTCGATTTTACAGCCAAGTTTCACATTACTCCTAGTATAGTGAATAATTTTTCAAAACGCATTGTGTTATCTCTCAATGGTTAAATGTCTCAAGTGCGATTTTGACTTAGCTTTTAGTGAAGACCAGCACATTTCCTACTGGAATGCTTCTGTAAATATTGCCAACACAAATTCGAGACTTAGTTGTCAATCATAAGGTAAAGTTTTATTTGTGATTTACTCATAGTGTGTGACCTTGGAAGGTTTTTTTAACTGGGAAGCGGGTTCTGGCTGTGACATGGGAGCTATTTGGTTAGGTTAGGGGGGTTTGTTAGGTTCTCTACCCTTTTACAATCTCAACAGTGTTAAATAATCCCATTTTGAAACCTGGGAAGGGGGGGGTCTAGGGGGTGGGGGGGAAAGCCTCTATCTAAGGGTAATGACCTGAGAGCTACTAAGTTAGCTTAGGTGGGTTTCTTAGGTTCTATACCCTTTCAAAAATCTCCGAAATGTTAGATAATCAAGTTTTGTCCTGTTCTTACCCACCCAAAATCACAGGTTCCCATCTGCGTCCTTCTGGAATGGCGGAGGTGGTGTTCCATAACGGTAGAACGGCTTATTTGCAGTAAAGATAAAGGTCAAATTCGTTGAAAGCACATCATATACTGTAGTAAAACTTTATTTTTCTTTTAGAAATAAGGTCCAGTTTCTTTCTATTATAATTATTATTATTACTAGCCAAGGTACAACACTAGTTATAAAAGGAATATTTCAGGGAAAAATAGTCTAGTGAGGAAAGGAAACAAGGAAATAAATAAACGATATAAACGGTAATAAAAACCTAATATAGAATATTTAAAAAAACATTAACATCATTCAAACAGAAAATTCATATATAACTATAAACAGACTTAGGTTAGTTGGTTCAACATAAGAACATATGCGGCAACTTTGAATTTTTTTAAGTTCTACTGATACTAATATCCAATTAGGAAGATCATTCTACAACTTGGTTACAGCTGGAATAAAACTTCTTGAATACTGTGTAGTATTGATCCTCCTGATGGAGAAAGACTGGCTATTAGAATTAATTGCATGCCCAGTATTACGAAAAGGATGGAACTGTTCAGGAAGATCTGATTATAAATGATGGTAAAAATTTTGAAAAATCCTATGTAACATGCATAATAAAGTATTCGAAAGACGGTGCCAAAGATTAATATCTTGACCAATAATAAGAAATTTAATAGACTGTAAGTTCCTGTCCAATAAATTAAGATGACAATCAGCAGCTAAAGGTGAGACAGGAGAACAATACTAGAAACAAGGTAGAATGAAAAAATTAAAACACTTTTTCAGAATAGTTTGATTACCGAAAATCTTAAAAGACCTTCTCAATAAGCCAATATTATGTGTAATTGAAAAAGACACGGGCCTAATGTGTTTTTCAAAAGTAAATTTGCTGTAAAGAATCACACCTAAGATTTTTAAAGAGTCATACAAAGTTAAAGAAACATTATCAATGCTGAGATCCGGAGCCACTATCCTTGACCTACTTACAATCATACTTTGATCTTTGTTAGGATTCAGCGTCCATACCCAGTAATTTTCATCATGCACGAATTTTAACTAGATCTCTGTTAAGGGATTCACCAACCCTGGATCTACATTCAGGAGATGAAATTAATGCAAAGAGAGTAGCATCATATGCATATGCAACAAGCTAGTTTTCTATACCAAACCACATGTCATGTGTATATAAGATGAAACGTAGTGGGCCAAGAACACTACCCTGTGGAACACTAGGTATCACATTCCCATAATCGCTAGGGTGACAATCAACAACAACTCTTTGAGATCTCTTGCTTAAAAATTCAATTATAATGCAAAGAATCGACCCAACCACTCCTAACTGTTTGACTTTGAAAATAAGGGCCTCATGATTAACACGGCCAAAGGCACCACCCAAATCAAGGCCAATAATACAAACGTCCTGACCATAATCAATGGATTTCTATACAGCATTGGATATTGTAAAAAGGGCATTATATTTTTAAAGGCCTTTACGAAAACCAAATAGCATAGGGAGCAGATGATTACCTACAACAAACCTATTAAAACATTTTGCCAAAAGACGTTGAAACACTTTAGATAATATGGGAGTTATGGAAAATGGGCGGTAATTAGTTGGA
>NC_090735.1:158606924-158609424 GCF_036898095.1 Palaemon carinicauda | reverse complement strand
CGTACACCATTGGTTATTGAGTGAAGCATATATCCAAGTCAATGACGTAGCAGTTGATGAAAAGCCTGGTGTCCATGAACCCTCAGAGTATTGTACCAACTCTGTGTCGCACGTTTGTACATAGTTCATTTTGTGCTTGTATCTAAAAAGAACCTGAAAAAACATGTCTTGTTTTTCCTCTGTAACATTGTCTGTTTTTTTAATATGAAAATTCTCGTTACCTTGAACTTTTGTATATAAAATAAAGTGTTCTATGATAAAGTCACTCAGTTGTTTTCAAATTGCCTTTGAGTCACAACCTTCTCTCGGCTCATCACATTGGTGACCCCGGAAGTCGACTCGCTCCTCCCGCCTTCCACCCCCGCCCCCTCCCCCCTCCATAGTTGGTGCCATGGAGGACTCTACGGAAGTTATTGCTGCCACTCCCCCATTGAAACTTTCATCATTCACCAGCAGAGAGGCATTTGCTTGGTTTCAGCGCGCAGAAGTCCAGTTTTGCATCAAGGGCGTGACTCGCTCAACCACCAAAGCAGATTATGTTCTCGCAGCGATACCCGAGGACACCTTCCCAGAAATATCCGACTGGCTTTGTGAACAAAGAGACACCCCAATAGCATATGACGCCCTTAAAACATACCTTCTGCAGCAGTACTCGCCGTCGCCAGCCGCCCGTATAGCAAAGCTTTTTCAGCTCTCATAACAACCGTTGGGGGACCAAAGGCCTTCGCTCGCCCTCAGGGAGATGACCAGTATCGCTGGCCTGCAACCTGCCGCAGACGGCTCTCCTCGTGAGGTGAACCTGCTTCGTGCCATTTGGATATGCTGTTTACCCGGACCTATACACGCTGCCATACCCGATGTTGACAGTTTACCCATAAAAGACTTGATGACCAAAGCCGACGCCCTTATGGTCAGCAACTTCAAAACCTCCATCAACGCCTCCACCCCTGACGTAGAGGACGCCTATTCAACGTCACCCGAAGCTGACGTGAAGGCCGTAAGACATAGACGCCTACCCCGTGACGTGCCGAAGCGGCGACAAAGCCACCCACCACCCGCCACTCGCTCGCGCCCCAACCAACGACTTTTACAGCCACCTACTACCTCCCATTCGCTGCAGTTTTGCTACTATCACTTCAGATTCGGGGCAACCGTGAAGAAATGTGCCAAGGATTGTCAGTGGCCAAAAAACGTGTAAGTAGGCCATTGCTCGTGGCGGTGGCCTCCCGTGTTTCTAATCTTTTCTTTTTACAGGATGCAGGAACGGGCGTGCGATTTTTGGTAGACACTGGTGCTTGTTGTTCTCTTTTGCCAAGGGAACTCTTCAGGACACGACGTAGTCTATCTACGTCTGCCGACGTCCACTTGGTACCTGCCACGGATCTGCGATACCCACCTACGGTTACGAGAACCTCACATTATCATTCGGAAACGGTAAATTTAATTGGAAGATTCTCGTTGCTGACGTCACATTGCCAATCCTCGGTGGGGATTTCCTCTCTCATTTCCACCTTCTGGTCGATATCGCCCACCGACGACTGGTCAACGCAGACTCATACTTGTCGACACCTCTTCATCCCGCCCCCTCCAACCTCGCTCTCCACATCAGCGCACCCACGGATGCCTACGCCCACCTCCTCACGTCGTACCCGGAAGTTTTCCGTCCAGAATTTCGCCAAACGCCCACGGCTCCTGCCAAGCACGGTATTTATCAACATATTAAGACGATGGGACCCCCAGTATTTGCAAAATTCAGACGTCTGGCACCGGAACGATTGGCAGCCGCCAAACAGACGTTCGCTGAAATGGAGGAAATGGGCCTTTGCCAAAAGGCATCCAGCCCATGGTCGTCACCCTTACACATCGTTCTGAAGAAAGACGGCTCCCTCCGTCCGTGCGGGGATTACAGGCGCCTGAACATGCAAACCGAACCAGATTACTAACCCCTACCAAACATTGCCGACGTGACCTACCTGCACAAAGCGAAGGTTTTCTCTACGCTCGACCTCCTGAAGGGGTATTATCAGGTGCCTATGAGCCCAGAAGACATCCCCAAGACTGCCATCACCACTCCGTTTGGTACATACAACTTCAATTACTCCTATTTTGGCCTTCATACTGATGGGGCCACATTTCAACGTCTTATGGATGGCATCTTAGGGGACCTCCCTTTATGTGTATGTTATATGGACAACATATTTGTGTTCTCCTCCTCAAAAGAAAAACACCTCCGTCACCTGCGCATCGTTCTCGACCGCCTGCAACAAATTGGCCTTGCAGTCCGGTATGACAAGTGTACCTTTGGCGCCAATGAAGTGTCGTTCTTAGGGCACCGCATCACTCCCGAAGGAGTCCTTCCCCTCCTGAGAAGGTAGCAGCTGTTCAGGACTTCCCCATGCCCTTGACCGTCAAAGCTCTGCAGGAATTTTAGGGCATGATCAACTATTATCACCGTTTTCTGCCAGCCATTGCCACCACTCTTGCTCCCCTCTTCGCCTCC
>NC_090735.1:158586924-158599424 GCF_036898095.1 Palaemon carinicauda | reverse complement strand
AAAATTTATCATTAATTGAATGCCAAGTAACAAACTACCAATTAGCTACGATGGTGAAGATGGGTTGATTTCAATTCTAAGTACAAAATACCTGAATTCGACAGGTATAAGTACAGAAGAATTGTCATTGACTTTTATCTTTCTTCGTGGCCAAGTGGGTTAGTCACTGTCTGTACAAGCTTGCCGACCAGGGTTCGATTCCCGGCCGGAGGCAAACTCATCTTTGTGTGATTTCGCCTGGGGCTCTGATCCCGAGGTCGTTAAGAGAATCCAGACATTAATGTATCAAAAATATATATGGCTTATTTGAATATGAAAAACACATAAAAATGTGCAAAATTTATCATTAATTGAATGCCAAGTAACAAACTACCAATTAGCTACGATGGTGAAGATGGGTTGATTTCAATTCTAAGTACAAAATACCTGAATTCGACAGGTATAAGCACAGAAGAATTGTCATTGACTTTTATCTTTCTTCGTGGCCAAGTGGGTTAGTCACTGTCTGTACAAGCTTGCCGACCAGGGTTCGATTCCCGGCCGGAGCCAAGCTCTTGTCTTTGTGTGATTTCGCCTGGGGCTCTGATCCCGAGGTCGTTAAAAGAATCCAGACATTAATGTAACAAAAATATATATGGCTTATTTGAATATGAAAAACACGTAAAAATGTGCAAAATTTATCATTAATTGAATGCCAAGTAACAAACTACCAATTAGCTACGATGGTGAAGATGGGTTGATTTCAATTCTAAGTACAAAATACCTGAATTCGACAGGTATAAGTACAGAAGAATTGTCATTGACTTTTATCTTTCTTCATGGCCAATTGGGTTAGTCACTGTCTGTACAACCTTGCCGACTAGGGTTCGATTCCCGGCCGGAGCCAAGCTCTTGTCTTTGTGTGATTTCGCCTGGGGCTCTGATCCCGAGGTCGTTAAGAGAATCTAGATATTAATGTATCAAAAATATATATGGCTTATTTGAATATGTAAAACACGTAAAAATGTGCAAAATTTATCATTAATTGAATGCCAAGTAACAAACTACCAATTAGCTACGATGGTGAAGATGGGTTGATTTCAATTCTAAGTTCAAAATACCTGAATTCGACAGGTATAAGTACAGAAGAATTGTCATTGACTTTTATCTTTCTTCGTGGCCAAGTGGGTTAGTCACTGTCTGTACAAGCTTGCCGACCAGGGTTCGATTCCCGGCCGGAGCCAAGCTCTTGTCTTTGTGTGATTTCGCCTGGGGCTCTGATCCCGAGGTCATTAAGAGAATCCAGACATTAATGTATCAAAAATATATATGGCTTATTTGAATATGAAAAACACGTAAAAATGTGCAAAATTTATCATTAATTGAATGCCAAGTAACAAACTACCAATTAGCTACGATGGTGAAGATGGGTTGATTTCAATTCTAAGTACAAAATACCTTAATTCGACAGGTATAAGTACAGAAGAATTGTCATTGACTTTTATCCTTCTTCGTGGCCAAGTGGGTTAGTCACTGTCTGTACAAGCTTGCCGACCAGGGTTTGATTCCTGGCCGGAGCCAAGCTCTTGTCTTTGTGTGATTTCGCCTGGGGATCTGATCCCGAGGTCGTTAAGAGAATCCAGACATTAATGTATCAAAAATATATATGGCTTATTTGAATATGAAAAACACGTAAAAATGTGCAAAATTTATCATTAATTGAATGCCAAGTAACAAACTACCAATTAGCTACGATGGTGAAGATGGGTTGATTTCAATTCTAAGTACAAAATACCTGAATTCGACAGGTATAAGTACAGAAGAATTGTCATTGACTTTTATCTTTCTTCGTGGCCAAGTGGGTTAGTCACTGTCTGTACAAGCTTGCCGACCAGGGTTCGATTCCCGGCCGGAGCCAAGCTCTTGTCTTTGTGTGATTTCGCCTGGGGCTCTGATCCAGAGGTCGTTAAGAGAATCCAGACATTAATGTATCAAAAATATATATGGCTTTTTTTAATATGAAAAACACGTAAAAATTTGCAAAATTTATCATTAATTGAATGCCAAGTAACAAACTACCAATTAGCTACGATAGTGAAGATGGGTTGATTTCAATTCTAAGTACAAAATACCTGAATTCGACAGGTATAAGTACAGAAGAATTGTCATTGACTTTTATCTTTCTTCGTGGCCAAGTGGGTTAGTCACTGTCTGTACAAGCTTGCCGACCAGGGTTCGATTCCCGGCCGGAGCCAAGCTCTTGTCTTTGTGTGATTTCACATGGGGCTCTGATCCCGAGGTCGTTAAGAGAATCCAGACATTAATGTATCAAAAATATATATGGCTTATTTGAATATGAAAAACACGTAAAAATTTGCAAAATTTATCATTAATTGAATGCCAAGTAACAAACTACCAATTAGCTACGATGATGAAGATGGGTTGATTTCAATTCTAAGTACAAAATACCTGAATTCGACAGGTATAAGTAGAGAAGAATTGTCATTGACTTTTATCTTTCTTCTTGGCCAAGTGGGTTAGTCACTCTGTGTACAAGCTTGCCGACCAGGGTTCGATTCCCGGCCGGAGCCAAGCTCTTGTCTTTGTGTGATTTCGCCTGGGGCTCTGATCCCGAGGTCGTTAAGAGAATCCAGACATTAATGTATCAAAAATATATATGGCTTATTTCAATATGAAAAACACGTAAAAGGTGCAAAATTTATCATTAATTGAATGCCAAGTAACAAACTACCAATTAGCTACGATGGTGAAGATGGGTTGATTTCAATTCTAAGTACAAAATACCTGAATTCGACAGTAATAAGTACAGAAGAATTGTCATTGACTTTTATCTTTCTTCGTGGCCAAGTGGGTTAGTCACTGTCTGTACAAGCTTGCCGACCAGGGTTCGATTCCCGGCCGGAGCCAAGCTCTTGTCTTTGTGTGATTTCGCCTGGGGCTCTGATCCCGAGGTCGTTAAGAGAATCCAGACATTAATGTATCAAAAATATATATGGCTTATTAGAATAAGAAAAACACGTAAAAATGTGCAAAATTTATCATTAATTGAATGCCAAGTAACAAACTACCAATTAGCTACGATGGTGAAGATGGGTTGATTTCAATTCTAAGTACAAAATACCTGAATTCGACAGGTATAAGTACAGAAAAATTGTCATTGACTTTTATCTTTCTTCGTGGCCAAGTGGGTTAGTCACTGTCTGTACAAGCTTGCCGACCAGGGTTCGATTCCCGGCCGGAGCCAAGCTCTTGTCTTTGTGTGATTTCGCCTGGGGCTCTGATCCCGAGGTCGTTAAGAGAATCCAGACATTAATGTATCAAAAATATATATGGCTTATTAGAATAAGAAAAACAAGTAAAAATGTGCAAAATTTATCATTAATTGAATGCCAAGTAACAAACTACCAATTAGCTACGATGGTGAAGATGGGTTGATTTCAATTCTAAGTACAAAATACCTGAATTCGACAGGTATAAGTACAGAAGAATTGTCATTGACTTTTATATTTCTTCGTGGCCAAGTGGGTTAGTCACTGTCTGTACAAGCTTGCCGACCAGGGTTCGATTCCCGGCCGGAGCCAAGCTCTTGTCTTTGTGTGATTTCGCCTGGGGCTCTGATCCCGAGGTCGTTAAGAGAATCCAGACATTAATGTATCAAAAATATATATGGCTTATTTGAATATGAAAAACACGTAAAAATGTGCAAAATTTATCATTAATTGAATGCCAAGTAACAAACTACCAATTAGCTACGATGGTGAAGATGGGTTGATTTCAATTCTAAGTACAAAATACCTGAATTCGACAGGTATAAGTACAGAAGAATTGTCATTGACTTTTATCTCTCTTCGTGGCCAAGAGGGTTAGTCACTGTCTGTACAAGCTTGCCGACCAGGGTTCGATTCCCGGCCGGAGCCAAGCTCTTGTCTTTGTGTGATGTCGCCTGGTGCTCTGACTCCGAGGTCGTTAAGAGAATCCAGACATTAATGTATCAAAAATATATATGGCTTATTTGAATATGAAAAACACGTAAAAATGTGCAAAATTTATCATTAATTGAATGCCAAGTAACAAACTACCAATTAGCTACAATGGTGAAGATGGGTTGATTTCAATTCTAAGTACAAAATACCTGAATTCGACAGGTATAAGTACAGAAGAATTGTCATTGACTTTTAACTTTCTTCGTGGCCAAGTGGGTTAGTCACTGTCTGTACAAGCTTGCCAACCAGGGTTCGATTCCCGGCCGGAGCCAAGCTCTTGTCTTTGTGTGATTTCGCCTGGGGCTCTGATCCCGAGGTCGTTAAGAGAATCCAGACATTAATGTATCAAAAATATATATGGCTTATTTGAATATGAAAAACACGTAAAAATGTGCAAAATATATCATTAATTGAATGCCAAGTAACAAACTACCAATTAGCTACGATGGTGAAGATGGGTTGATTTCAATTCTAAGTACAAAATACCTGAATTCGACAGGTATAAGTACAGAAGAATTGTCATTGACTTTTATCTTTCTTCGTGGCCAAGTGGGTTAGTCACTGTCTGTACAAGCTTGCCGACTAGGGTTCGATTCCCGGCCGGAGCCAAGCTCTTGTCTTTGTGTGATTTCGCCTGGGGCTCTGATCCCGAGGTCGTTAAGAGAATCCAGACATTAATGTATCAAAAATATATATGGCTTATTTGAATATGAAAAACACGTAAAAATGTGCAAAATTTATCATTAATTGAATGCCAAGTAACAAACTACCAATTAGCTACGATGGTGAAGATGGGTTGATTTCAATTCTAAGTACAAAATACCTGAATTCGACAGGTATAAGTACAGAAGAATTGTCATTGACTTTTATCTTTCTTCGTTGCCAAGTGGGTTAGTCACTGTCTGTACAAGCTTGCCGACCAGGGTTCGATTCCCGGCCGGAGCCAAGCTCTTGTCTTTGTGTGATTTCGCCTGGGGCTCTGATCCCGAGGTCGTTAAGAGAATCCAGACATTAATGTATCAAAAATATATATGGCTTATGTGAATATGAAAAACACGTAAAAATGTGCAAAATTTGTCATTAATATAATGCCAAGTAACAAACTACCAATTAGCTACGATGGTGAAGATGGGTTGATTTCAATTCTAAGTACAAAATACCTTAATTCGACAGGTATAAGTACAGAAGAATTGTCATTGACTTTTATCCTTCTTCGTGGCCAAGTGGGTTAGTCACTGTCTGTACAAGCTTGCCGACCAGGGTTTGATTCCCGGCCGGAGCCAAGCTCTTGTCTTTGTGTGATTTCGCCTGGGGATCTGATCCCGAGGTTGTTCAGAGAATCCAGACATTAATGTATCAAAAATATATATGGCTTATTTGAATATGAAAAACACGTAAAAATGTGCAAAATTTATCATTAATTGAATGCCAAGTAACAAACTACCAATTAGCTACGATGGTGAAGATGGGTTGATTTCAATTCTAAGTACAAAATACCTGAATTCGACAGGTATAAGTACAGAAGAATTGTCATTGACTTTTTTCTTTCTTCGTGGCCAAGTGGGTTAGTCAATGTCTGTACAAGCTTGCCGACCAGGGTTCGATTCCCGGCCGGAGCCAAGCTCTTGTCTTTGTGTGATTTCGCCTGGGGCTCTGATCCCGAGGTCGTTAGGAGAATCCAGAAATTAATGTATCAAAAATATATATGGCTTATTTGAATATGAAAAACACGTAAAAATGTGCAAAATTTATCATTAATTGAATGCCAAGTAACAAACTACCAATTAGCTACGATGGTGAAGAGGGGTTGATTTCAATTCTAAGTACAAAATACCTGAATTCGACAGGTATAAGTACAGAAGAATTGTCATTAACTTTTATCTTTCTTCGTGGCCAAGTGGGTTAGTCACTGTCTGTACAAGCTTGCTGACCAGGGTTCGATTCCTGGCCGGAGCCAAGCTCTTGTATTTGTGTGATTTCACCTGGGGCTCTGATCCCGAGGTTGTTAAGAGAATCCAGACATTAATGTATCAAAAATATATATGGCTTATTTGAATATGAAAAACACGTAAAAATGTGCAAAATTTATCATTAATTGAATGCCAAGTAACAATCTACCAAATAGCTACGATGATGAAGATGGGTTGATTTCAATTCTAAGTACAAAATACCTGAATTCGACAGGTATAAGTACAGAAGAATTGTCATTGACTTTTATCTTTCTTCGTGGCCAATTGGGTTAGTCACTCTGTGTACAAGCTTGCCGACCAGGGTTCGATTCCCGGCCGGAGCCAAGCTCTTGTCTTTGTGTGATTTCGCCTGGGGCTCAGATCCCGAGGTCGTTAAGAGAATCCAGACATTAATGTATCAAAAATATATATGGCTTATTTGAATATGAAAAACACGTAAAAATGTGCAAAATTTATCATTAATTGAATGCCAAGTAACAAACTACCAATTAGCTACGATGGTGAAGATGGGTTGATTTCAATTCTAAGTACAAAATACCTGAATTTGACAGGTATAAGTACAGAAAAATTGTCATTGACTTTTATCTTTCTTCGTGGCCAAGTGGGTTATTCACTGTCTGTACAAGCTTGACGACCAGGGTTCGATTCCCGGCCGGAGCCAAGCTCTTGTCTTTGTGTGATTTCGCCTGGGGCTCTGATCCCGAGGTCGTTAAGAGAATCCAGACATTAATGTATCAAAAATATATATGGCTTATTAGAATAAGAAAAACACTTAAAAATGTGCAAAATTTATCATTAATTGAATGCCAAGTAACAAACTACCAATTAGCCACAATGGTGAAGATGGGTTGATTTCAATTCTAAGTACAAAATACCTGAATTCGACAGGTATAAGTACAGAAGAATTGTCATTGACTTTTATATTTCTTCATGGCCAAGTGGGTTAGTCACTGTCTGTACAAGCTTGCCGACCAGGGTTCGATTCCCGGCCGGAGCCAAGCTCTTGTCTTTGTGTGATTTCGCCTGGGGCTCTGATCCCGAGGTCGTTAAGAGAATCCAGACATTAATATATCAAAAATATATATGGCTTATTTGAATATGAAAAACACGTAAAAATTTGCAAAATTTATCATTAATTGAATGCCAATTAACAAACTACCAATTAGCTACGATGGTGAAGATGGGTTGATTTCAATTCTAAGTACAAAATACCTGAATTCGACAGGTATAAGTACAGAAGAATTGTCATTGACTTTTATCTTTCTTCGTGGCCAAGTAGGTTAGTCACTGTCTGTACAAGCTTGCCGACCAGGGTTCGATTCCCGGCCGGAGGCAAGCTCTTGTCTTTGTGTGATTTCGCCTGGGGCTCTGATCCCGAGGTCGTTAAGAGAATCCAGACATTAATGTATCAAAAATATATATGGCTTATTTGAATATGAAAAACACGTAAAAATGTGCAAAATTTATCATTAATTGAATGCCAAGTAACAAACTACCAATTAGCTACGATGGTGAAGATGGGTTGATTTCAATTCTAAGTACAAAATACCTGAATTCGACAGGTATAAGTACAGAAGAATTGTCATTGACTTTTATATTTCTTCGTGGCCAAGTGGGTTAGTCACTGTCTGTACAAGCTTGCCGACCAGGGTTCGATTCCCGGCCGGAGCCAAGCTCTTGTCTTTGTGTGATTTCGCCTGGGGCTCTGATCCCGAGGTCGTTAGGAGAATCCAGACATTAATATATCAAAAATATATATGGCTTATTTGAATATGAAAAACACATAAAAATGTGCAAAATTTATCATTAATTGTATGCCAAGTAACAAACTACCAATTAGCTACGATGGTGAAGATGGGTTGATTTCAATTCTAAGTACAAAATACCTGAATTCGACAGGTATAAGTACAGAAGAATTGTCATTGACTTTTATCTTTCTTCGTGGCCAAGTGGGTTAGTCACTGTCTGTACAAGCTTGCCGACCAGGGTTCGATTCCCGGCCGGAGGCAAGCTCTTGTCTTTGTGTGATTTCGCCTGGGGCTCTGATCCCGAGGTCGTTAAGAGAATCCAGACATTAATGTATCAAAAATATATATGGCTTATTTGAATATGAAAAACACGTAAAAATGTGCAAAATTTATCATTAATTGAATGCCAAGTAACAAACTACCAATTAGCTACGATGGTGAAGATGGGTTGATTTCAATTCTAAGTACAAAATACCTGAATTCGACAGGTATAAGTACAGAAGAATTGTCATTGACTTTTATCTTTCTTCGTGGCCAAGTGGGTTAGTCACTGTCTGTACAAGCTTGCCGACCAGGGTTCGATTCCCGGCCGGAGCCAAGCTCTTGTCTTTGTGTGATTTCGCCTGGGGCTCTGATCCCGAGGTCGTTAAGAGAATCCAGACATTAATGTATCAAAAATATATATGGCTTATTTGAATATGAAAAACACATAAAAATGTGCAAAATTTATCATTAATTGAATGCCAAGTAACAAACTACCAATTAGCTACGATGGTGAAGATGGGTTGATTTCAATTCTAAGTACAAAATACCTGAATTCGACAAGTATAAGCACAGAAGAATTGTCATTGACTTTTATCTTTCTTCGTGGCCAAGTGGGTTAGTCACTGTCTGTACAAGCTTGCCGACCAGGGTTCGATTCCCGGCCGGACCCAAGCTCTTGTCTTTGTGTGATTTTGCCTGGGGCTCTGATCCCGAGGTCGTTAAGAGAATCCAGACATTAATGTATCAAAAATATATATGGCTTATTTGAATATGAAAAACACGTAAAAATGTGCAAAATTTATCATTAATTGAATGCCAAGTAACAAACTACCAATTAGCTACGATGGTGAAGATGGGTTGATTTCAATTCTAAGTACAAAATACCTGAATTCGACAGGTATAAGTACATAAGAATTGTCATTGACTTTTATCTTTCTTCATGGCCAATTGGGTTAGTCACTGTCTGTACAACCTTGCCGACTAGGGTTCGATTCCCGGCCGGAGCCAAGCTCTTGTCTTTGTGTGATTTCGCCTGGGGCTCTGATCCCGAGGTCGTTAAGAGAATCCAGATATTAATGTATCAAAAATATATATGGCTTATTTGAATATGTAAAACACGTAAAAATGTGCAAAATTTATCATTAATTGAATGCCAAGTAACAAACTACCAATTAGCTACGATGGTGAAGATGGGTTGATTTCAATTCTAAGTACAAAATACCTTAATTCGACAGGTATAAGTACAGAAGAATTGTCATTGACTTTTATCCTTCTTCGTGGCCAAATGGGTTAGTCACTGTCTGTACAAGCTTGCCGACCAGGGTTTGATTCCCGGCCGGAGCCAAGCTCTTGTCTTTGTGTGATTTCGCCTGGGGATCTGATCCCGAGGTCGTTAAGAGAATCCAGACAATAATGTATCAAAAATATATATGGCTTATTTGAATATGAAAAACACGTAAAAATGTGCAAAATTTATCATTAATTGAATGCCAAGTAACAAACTACCAATTAGCTACGATGGTGAAGATGGGTTGATTTCAATTCTAAGTACAAAATACCTGAATTCGACATGTATAAGTAGAGAAGAATTGTCATTGACTTTTATCTTTCTTCGTGGCCAAGTGGGTTAGTCACTGTCTGTACAAGCTTGCCGACCAGGGTTCGATTCCCGGCCGGAGCCAAGCTCTTGTCTTTGTGTGATTTCGCCTGGGGCTCTGATCCCGAGGTCGTTAAGAGAATCCAGACATTAATGTATCAAAAATATATATGGCTTTTTTGAATATGAAAAACACGTAAAAATGTGCAAAATTTATCATTAATTGAATGCCAAGTAAAAAACTACCAATTAGCTACGATAGTGAAGATGGGTTGATTTCAATTCTAAGTACAAAATACCTGAATTCGACAGGTATAAGTACAGAAGAATTGTCATTGACTTTTATCTTTCTTCGTGGCCAAGTGGGTTAGTCACTGTCTGTACAAGCTTGCCGACCAGGGTTCGATTCCCGGCCGGAGCCAAGCTCTTGTTTTTGTGTGATTTCACCTGGGGCTCTGATCCCGAGGTCGTTAAGAGAATCCAGACATTAATGTATCAAAAATATATATGGCTTATTTGAATATGAAAAACACGTAAAAATGTGCAAAATTTATCATTAATTGAATGCCAAGTAACAAACTACCAATTAGCTACGATGATGAAGATGGGTTGATTTCAATTCTAAGTACAAAATACCTGAATTCGACAGGTATAAGTACAGAAGAATTCTCATTGACTTTTATCTATCTTCTTGGCCAAGTGGGTTAGTCACTCTGTGTACAAGCTTGCCGACCAGGGTTTGATTCCCGGCCGGAGCCAAGCTCTTGTCTTTGTGTGATTTCGCCTGGGGCTCTGATCCCGAGGTCGTTAAGTGAATCCAGACATTAATGTATCAAAAATATATATGGCTTATTTGAATATGAAAAACACGTAAAAATGTGCAAAATTTATCATTAATTGAATGCCAAGTAACAAACTACCAATTAGCTACGATGGTGAAGATGGGTTGATTTCAATTCTAAGTACAAAATACCTGAATTCGACAGTTATAAGTACAGAAGAATTGTCATTGACTTTTATCTTTCTTCGTGGCCAAGTGGGTTAGTCACTGTCTGTACAAGCTTGCCGACCAGGGTTCGATTCCCGGCCGGAGCCAAGCTCTTGTCTTTGTGTGATTTCGCCTGGGGTTCTGATCCCGAGGTCGTTAAGAGAATCCAGACATTAATGTATCAAAAATATATATGGCTTATTTGAATATGAAAAACACGTAAAATGTGCAAAATTTATCATTAATTGAATGCCAAGTAACAAACTACCAATTAACTACGATTTTGAAGATGGGTTGATTTCAATTCTAAGTACAAAATACCTGAATTCGACAGGTATAAGTACAGAAGAATTGTCATTGACTTTTATCTTTCTTCGTGGCCAAGTGGGTTAGTCACTGTCTGTACAAGCTTGCCGACCAGGGTTCGATTCCCGGCCGGAGCCAAGCTATTGTCTTTGTGTGATTTCGCCTGGGGCTCTGATCCCGAGGTCGTTAAGAGAATCCAGACATTAATGTATCAAAAATATATATGGCTTATTAGAATAAGAAAAACACGTAAAAATGTGCAAAATTTATCATTAATTGAATGCCAAGTAACAAACTACCAATTAGCTACGATGGTGAAGATTGATTGATTTCAATTCTAAGTACAAAATACCTGAATTGGACAGGTATAAGTACAGAAGAATTGTCATTGATTTTTATCTTTCTTCGTGGCCAAGTGGGTTAGTCACTGTCTGTACAAGCTTGCCGACCAGGGTTCGATTCCCGGCCGGAGCCAAGCTCTTGTCTTTGTGTGATTTTGCCTGGGGCTCTGATCCCGAGGTCGTTAAGAGAATCCAGACATTAATGTATCAAAAATATATATGGCTTATTTGAATATGAAAAACACGTAAAAATGTGCAAAATTTATCATTAATTGAATGCCAAGTAACAAACTACCAATTAGCTACGATGGTGAAGATGGGTTGATTTCAATTCTAAGTACAAAATACCTGAATTTGACAGGTATAAGTACAGAAGAATTGTCATTGACTTTTATCTTTCTTCATGGCCAATTGGGTTAGTCACTGTCTGTACAACCTTGCCGACTAGGGTTCGATTCCCGCCGGAGCCAAGCTCTTGTCTTTGTGTGATTTCGCCTGGGGCTCTGATCCCGAGGTCGTTAAGAGAATCCAGATATTAATGTATCAAAAATATATATGGCTTATTTGAATATGTAAAACACGTAAAAATTTGCAAAATTTATCATTAATTGAATGCCAAGTAACAAACTACCAATTAGCTACGATGGTGAAGATGGGTTGATTTCAATTCTAAGTAAAAAATACCTGAATTCGACAGGTATAAGTACAGTAGAATTGTCATTGACTTTTATCTTTCTTCGTGGCCAAATGGGTTAGTCATTGTCTGTACAAGCTTGCCGACCAGGGTTCGATTCCCGGCCGGAGCCAAGCTCTTGTCTTTGTGTGATTTCGCCTGGGGCTCTGATCCCGAGGTCGTTAAGAGAATCCAGACATTAATGTATCAAAAATATATATGGCTTATTTGAATATGAAAAACACGTAAAAATGTGCAAAATTTATCATTAATTGAATGCCAAGTAACAAACTACCAATTAGCTACGATGGTGAAGATGGGTTGATTTCAATTCTAAGTACAAAATACCTTAATTCGACAGGTATAAGTACAGAAGAATTGTCATTGACTTTTATCCTTCTTCGTGGCCAAGTGGGTTAGTCACTGTCTGTACAAGCTTGCCGACCAGGGTTTGATTACCGGCCGGAGCCAAGCTCTTGTCTTTGTGTGATTTCGCCTGGGGCTCTGATCCCGAGGTCGTTAAGAGAATCCAGACATTAATGTATCAAAAATATATATGGCTTATTTGAATATGGAAAACAGGTAAAAATTTGCAAAATTTATCATTAATTGAATGCCAAGTAACAAACT
>NC_090735.1:158573142-158580642 GCF_036898095.1 Palaemon carinicauda | reverse complement strand
ACACTCTTCCTCTGTGGTGTTCATATATTCCATCAAAGCAGCGAGGTTTGACGCTGCAAACAAAAGCAACAATAAATATACAAAAAATAATGTAAATATTCATGTAAAACAATATATATACTGTAAATATCATGTAAATACAAAATAATGTAATGATGTAAAATACAATACAGTAATTCCACAGGTAAGGTTCACTTAACACAGAAATTAAACTTACATTTTCCAGACGCCGATTCTAATGCTAAAATTCTCAGATAACCACTGGTACAAGTTGCTGTACCACCAAAAGCATTCAGCCTCCTAGCTAACAGCAACACTGGTCACTTAATACTATGATGAGTACACTGGGCAGCTCAGCACACCACAAATACTGCAGAACCACAGCATGCAGAGATTCCATGTGCTTTCCAGAGCCTGCCCATGCTGAACTAACAAAGGTGCCAAGGCGGGCATAAATCGCGGCCTTTTGGGCAGATGCCAACAATAACAATACAATATTTTTCTGTACCAACTCAATCTTCTTTTTCATATAAAAAAGTAAACAAAAAATGTATACAGTTTTCCATTCAATAGAAATATTCAATTCAAAATAGTGCACATATGTATATAATTAAATAACAAACAAACATCAGGCAATCCGACGCTCGCTTATCTCCTCATCCTTATCATCAACAAAGAAAACGTTGTAGCGCCAACTTAACAAAAACGTAAAACGCTGTGGCATATCCTACACCGCCCCCTATTTTGTAGTATACAAAATACACTGCAAACATGCCACATACACAGCACGCCATATGAGCAGCGCACGGCGTTCACTCTTTTTCTAATGGCACTCCACTGTCATCACACTCCGTTTCAAGGAGAAGGCACATTTTCTGCACTGGACGTAAGTACAACCCACACTCGGTCTTAATCTTGGCTTGTCTAACTCGGTTGTCAGAGTCTCGAGTCACTTCCAAGACTCGCCCCAAAGGCCACGAGCCTCTGGGGAGACGTTCGTCGGTAGTTAGCACGATGTCGCCAACTTGGATGTCTCGCCGTTGGACGGTCCACTTCTGTCTTTCTTGAAGCAATGGAAGGTACTCCCTCAGCAATCGCTTCCAGAATTGGTCGGCAAGATATTGCGCTTGACGCCAGCGGCACCTAACATACAAGTCCTTCTGGTCAGTCTTCGTTACTGGGAGCACTGCACTCTTCAGAGTCAACAGCATACTAGGCGGTCAATGGCAGTGGACAGTCTGGGTTGTCGTTTACCTTGGTTAGGGGTCTTCCATTCACCAAAGGACTCTGCTTCGCAGAACAGTGTCGATAGTGTGTCGTCAGTGGTGGACCTGCTGCAGGCAGGTTGCACTGAGAGCTCTTCTCACTGAGCGTATGAGGCGTTCCCAGACTCCTCCGAAGTGTGACGCATATGGCGGGTTGAAACGCCACTCGATGCCCTTAGCTGCTAGGGTTTGGGCAATTTCCTCTTCCTTGAAGTCTTGAAGAGCTTCCTTCAGCTCTCGGTCAGCTGCGACGAGGGTTGGTACCGTTGTCTGACCATATTCTCTTGACAGCTCCTCGCCTGGCCGTAAATCTTCTCACTGCATTCACAAAGGAGTCTTGATCCATCGAGCTGAGAACCTCCAGATGAATCGCTCGCACTGTCAGGCAGGTTAAAAATGGCTCCCCAGCGCTTCACTGTAGAGCGCCCTTGCTTCACAAAGAAGGAACCGAAGCAGTCTGCCCCTGTATTGGTGAAGGGAGGATCCCCCGGACAGATCCGGTCAGAGGGCAAGTCGGCCATCACTTGATTCACTGGCCGACAACTGAAGTCTTCTACAGATGACACAGTCACGTATCACTGATCTAACTACTGAATTTCCATGAACGATCCAGTAGTTTTTTCTTAGTTCAGCCATAAGATGATTCTGCCCACAATGGCTGTTTGTTTCATGGGTCCATCGCACCATCTTCCTCACAACTGGCGACTTGGATGGAAAGAATGATGGGGTGCTTGCAGCTATCACTGATGGTGGTCTTCACAGAGTCTTCCACCAACCTTCAGCAAGCCTTCTTGTAGAAATGGTCGCAACTTGCAAATCTTGCTGGATTTCTTCACCTTGGAATCCTTCTTGGAGAGTGATTTGATCTCACTCCCATACTCTTGAGCTTGAATCTTCTTCCATATTATGGTTGTTGCACAATTCATCTCGTTTGCAGATAACACTTCTGATCCACTCTTGGTTCCTAATCGCCTCAGTCGAGCGATGATTCGCACTATCTTGGTCCATGAATGAGAACTTGGCAGCAATATTCTCCACTAGGATTGGTTTCCGGCACCACCATGCTGAAGATGGGTGCAGACTGCTTAACTTCTGGATCTCCATCTAGTTCTGCTCGCTTAACATCGTCAGGAAGAGCTGGCCAACTGTCCTGCTCTTGACACAGGAACTCTGGTCCTGTCAGCCACAGCGACGACTCCAGCAAGCTGTCCACATCAAGGCCCCGAGAGGCCAGGTCTGCAGGGTTCGCAGAGGTGTTCACATACCTCCAAGCGGTGATGTTACTGAGGTCGCGGATGAGGTTCACACGGTTGTTCACAAACGTGTGGTATCTTGCAGACAGGTTACGGATGTACTTCAGGACAGACGTGCTGTCGGTCCAGAACACTGAGTCACACAACTCCAAATCGAGTTCTGACCTGATCTTGCAATCAAGTTGAGCTGCCACAGCAGCAGCAGTCAATTCCATTCGTGGAATACTTGGTCTCTTGAGGGGGAGCTACACGAGGTCGACCCATAACCAGTGTACTGTTCACTTGGTTATTCTTGCTTACCGTGCGCAGATACGTGGCCACACCATATCCTGCCTGGCTTGCGTCCGCAAAATGGTGAAGTTGGTACGATGATACCTCCCCAAAGTCTGGAGGCACCAGGCTTCTTCTGATCTTGAAGTCTCCTAGACACTGAAGCTGGGAAGTCCATCTGCTCCAGCGATTTGCTTCGTCGTTGTTCATTTCTTCATCCCAAGGTAAGTTGCGACGACACAGTTCTTGTAGTAACATCTTCCCTTTCAGGGTGAAAGGTGCGATGAAACCAAGTGGATCATACAAGGAAGCCACTACAGAGAGAACTCCTCTTCGTGTCCTAGGCTTCTCCTTCAGGTTGATCTTGAAGGTGAACTCATCACTGCTCATGTACCAGTGGATACCCAAAGCGCGCTCTGTAGGCAGCTTGTCCTTACTGAGGTCCAATGTAGCCACTGATTTATCTCTCTCCCCTTCAGGCACGGCAGCGAGAATGCACTTGTTGCTAGATGTCCACTGGTTCAGCCGGAATCCTCCATCAGCACAGAGTCCAATGAGGTCTTTTGTCAATTGGATACAGTCTTCCTCCCTGTCCATTGACTTCAACAAGTTGTCAACGTAGAAGTTGCGTCGTCCGGCATGGCAAGCGTCTTCACCATACTTGTCACCATAGTCCAGTGCTGCCTGTCTGAGGCAGAAGTTGACTACACTTGGGGATGATCGCACTCCAAACACATGTGAAGTCATCCTGAACTCTTGAATAGCTTGATTGGTGTCTCCACCTGGCCACACCACAGGAAGCGTAAAGAGTCCCTCTCGTCTTCTGGCACCTTGACTTGATGGAACATTTCTTGTATGTCCGCAGTAACAGCATGTTGTCCTTCCCTGAAGCGCAGGCAGCACTCTAGCAAGACTACTTGTGAGATCTGGTCCCTGCATGAGGTGGTCATTGAGTGAGGTCCCAGCATGCTTAGCCTTAAGGTCGAAGAAAACCCTAAGCTTGTCCTTGGTAGGGTGTTTGACCCCATGGTGCACCATGTAGTTCACACAGCCATCACTGCAATTAAGCTTGTCGACTGGGACAAGCTCAGCGTACCCTTTCAAAGGTACTTCTCTACTTGTTCGACGTATTTAGTCTTGTACGTTTCATTTGCCTCAAATTTCTTCTTTAAGGAGTGAGCCCTACGTTCTGCCATGGCACGGTTATTAGGTAGAGGCTCAGTGTCACTAAAGGGTAAGCAAGCAACCTACTTGCCATCTGTCTGGACAACAGTTTTCGTCCAGCAAAGACAGGAATCTCTTGTCTTCAAAAGAATCTTCTATCTTTGAGAGTGTCTCTTTCTCCCTAAAAGTCTTGGTTGAAGTTACGTTGCAGAAGTTCTGTTGTATCATCCACAGTGCACACATGGAACAAAAGGGCAGGACCTGAAGGCGATCTAGGTCCTGTTGGGCCGAAAACAACCCACCCTAGCTTGGCCAGGTAGGCAGATGGCTCGTCCCTTCAGCCCATGGCGCTGGTCTAGAATCACTCTGTTCAATGTCGTGTCTAGCCCAATGATTAGCTCTACTTGACGATGATCTTCAGGTAGACTCTCTACTTCCAGGTCACTCAGATGTGGCCACTTGGTCAGCCATTCTTGACGCATGGCATGGTCCATAGACACATTGATCTTGTCAGCCACGAAACGTCGGTCACATGCTCTCCTTCATCAGTATTAATATTACCAATGTGTAGGGGACAGAACTTCCTTACAAGTGAAAGTCCCTGCTTCAGTTGCCATGATCTGATTACATGGTCTTCCTTTGAGACCCATTCGGTCTATCAGGCTTCTTGCTGCCAATGTTGGGGCAGCTCCACTGTCGATGAATCCATAGGTTGCATGGATGCCATTCACGAGAACAGGTAAGATCTTCAGCATTGTTCTTCCCTTAGGTAACTGGCTTGCACACACTGAGAACATAGGTTGCACATTTGGGGCTGCAGCACTCTTGCCAGCTGTAGCAGGTCGCGCCACCTTCTGTAGCACCAACTGCCTTCTCACTGCCCCCGATAGCACTTTTGCCTCCCACATGGGCCGCACCTGTATTGCTTGCAGTCTTAGGGTGGACTATGCAGCATGGTATGGTGCTTGTGAGATCCACACTTTTCACAGATGGATGCATCTTCAAATTTTGCATATGAATGTTCACCATTAAGACACCTGAAGCAGTATCTTGCCTTCTTTATCACCTCCCAGCGATCTGGAAGCTTCAACCTCTCAAATTTGAAGCACTCTTTAGTTCATGGTCCTCCTTAGTGCAGAAGGGACACCATTTCCCTCTAGCTGGTGAAGCCGTGTGGTGCACAGGTAAGGTCTTAGGCCTGACAGGCTTGGATGGCTTCTCAGTAGACTTCGGGGTACGACGGTTCGCACTCATAATAAGAGAGATGCTTGGCAATACATGCCTGTTTCTCAATGTACTCTATTAGAGCTGGAAGCTTGAACTTATGTTCCTCGCATTTCGCTACCCATCTCACTCTCAGTTGGTATGGGAGCTTTTCAACAACCTTCTTCATTGTTTCTTGAAGCTCTATTCGATGGTAGTTATTACCAAGTGCTGCCTTAACTGTCTTCAAACATGCAGCATAATTTTCCAGGCCATCAATATCACCTGCATTAATCTCCTTCCAATCAAATAGCTTCTTGACATAAGCATCTGACAGGTCATTGTCATTCTTGTATTTACGACACAATATCTCCCATGCACAATCATACCCAATGTCAGTGGGTAGATGGAAACAGTTCTCAATCAGGTTCTTGGGAGTACCATCTAAACAGTTGTATAGGTGAGTTAGCCTTCGTGCAGGGTCGTCGGTATTACACTCCACAATCCAGGTGAAAGAATTCTTAAACATGGAGAATTTGGTTAAGTCTCCGCTGAAACGCTCCAGCTTCATCTGTGGCAGCTGCATTCGTCGTGTTAGTTCTTGCTGACTAGCTAGTGTACAATCAAGAGCCTTTACTATTTCAGAAGTTTGCAGATCTGCTTGTGACACATCTCGAGTTAAGGGAACACGTCTTGGCACAAAAGGCGTCGCATCTGGGGCCAATGGAGTTGAATGATGTTCAAGACCCTTCAGGTCATACGTCACACTGTGGACGTTTGTAGGATTCACATCTGCTTCATGAACCCTGCTGATTCTCCCACTCTCATAGTGAGAATTTACATCACTTCTCCACTGCTCAATCCTTTGACATCCAACTGAACTGATGAGTCCCTCTACTCCCGTTGTGAAGCATTACTAGCAGCGGAACCAGCATATGAAGTTCCAACTTCAGACAGTATTTCATACTCTACCTGTAGTTTATCACAGTCTAACTTCAGGCCGTTAATCTCCTTGGCTCTTGCGTTTAGCTGCAATTGCTTTGGCTTGCATTTCAATTTCAAGTGTTTTGGCTTGCATTTCAGCTTCAGCTGCAAGTGCTTTGGCTTGCATTTCCAAAGCCAATTCCTCTTCTTCTAACTGTTTTGCTTCCTACCGCTTGCTTAATCTTTGCTTGCGCCTCAAGCAAGCGCACACGCAGTGCCGACTGGCTGGTCTTTGCTGAAGCTCTTGAAATGGACGACATGGTGACAGATGTTAGAGGCCACAACAGACGATCCTTGCAGACACAAGGCTGACGAAGTCCACTTGTCCCACGCTGGCGTTACTTGACCCAGGCTGGAGTATTATTCAAACTGTAGAACACTGCACCACCAGTGCAGCTACGTTCTGAATATCGGCGTTTTACTAAGGGTGAAGTCAAACACTCTTCCTCTGTGGTGTTCATATATTCCATCAAAGCAGCGAGGTTTGACGCTGCAAACAAAAGCAGCAATAAATATACAAAAAATAATGTAAATATTCATGTAAAACAATATATATACTGTAAATATCATGTAAATACAAAATAATGAAAATGATGTAAAATACAATACAGTATTTCCACAGGTAAGGTTCACTTAACACAGAAAATAAACTTACATTTTCCAGACGCCGATTCTAATGCTAAAGTTCTCAGATAACCACTGGTACAAGTTGCTGTACCACCAGAAGCATTCAGCCTCCTAGCTAACAGCAACACTGGTCACTTAATACTATGATGAGTACACTGGGCAGCTCAGCACACCACAAATACTGCAGAACCACAGCATGCAGAAATTCCATGTGCTTTCCAGAGCCTGCCCACGCTGAACTAACAAAGGCGCCAAGGCGGGCATAAATTGCGGCCTTTTGGGCAGGTGCCAACAATAACAATAAAATATTTTTCAGTACCAACTCAATACTTCTTTTCATATAAAAAAGTAAACAAAAAATGTATACAGTTTTCCATTCAATAGAAATATTCAATTCAAAATAGTGCGCATAATTATATAATTAAATACAAACAAACATCAGGCAATCCCGAGGCTCGCTTATCTCCTCATCCTTATCGACAACAAAGAAAACGTGTAGCGCCAACTTGACTAAAAACGTAAAACGCTGTGGCATATCCTACACCTTTGATGTATATAGCCAATGAACCCTCAATTGATTTAGTCAGTCATGGGAAGAGAAGATGTCAGAAAGGCCAACCGTTTCGGATATAACGGGATGGTAAGAAACTCCTGGTTTATAAATACTAAAGAAAAATTAAAGATAGGTAATTGGAATGTTAGAATCATGAATCACATTGGTAAGTTACAGCCAG
>NC_090735.1:158545075-158550075 GCF_036898095.1 Palaemon carinicauda | reverse complement strand
GCCAGCATTCGATCTCAAGTATGAGGTAGAAATTCATTTCTATTTGGACACGATGTTTTGTTGATATTTATCCATATTGACTCATTAGGGGTAATTTGAACGAATTACTATCAATTGTGTCACGTGTTGGGCCGGGAAGTCGAGGAAAAATTGCTGGTAAGAGACTGATGTCTCGCCAGGTAAATCCTGAACAGCTGATTAGCAATTAGTTTCTGACTTCTTTTATGGCCTCTCGTGGCATGCTTGGTTTTGACCTGGCCTTTCATTAGAAGGGGCCAGCGTTCGATCACAAGTACGAGGTAGAAATATATATATGTATATATATATATATATATATATATATATATATATATATATATATATATATATATATATATAAATATATATATATATATATATATATATATATATATATATATATATATATATATATATATATATATATATATATATTGTGCAGGATTAATTTTTTTTTTATTTTTATTTATTTTTATTTGTCAAATCCTGAGAGAGAGAGAGAGAGAGAGAGAGAGAGAGAGAGAGAGAGAGAGAGAGAGAGAGAGAGAGAGAGAGAGAGAGAGAGAATATTGTGTCAGCAAGAGAAAGGTAGTTAGTGTATATATTGTTTGTTGTGAGAAAGACTGTTGGTATAAATGAGATTGTTTGTTTATGTTTTTAGTTAGGTTACGACAGTGGTGAACGCCTTGGGTGAATGGCTTTTTGATTTGACTGCAGCAAACGTCAGTTCTGTGTCTTTTGAATGCTGGATTATTATTATTATTTTTTACCAGTGTGGAAGTGATTATATATTTCAACAGTAACTACAGTTTTGTTTATATTTGCTTGTCATGATTGTGAATGATAGGAACAGATTATTATATATCTTCGATTATAGTGTGATAGTTTAGTTAGTTAGGAGTGTTCGTAAGCGTTTTTCTTTTTTCATTTTCAGGCCGTAATTCCTCCTTGGAGATACTTATTCCCTTGGAGAGACTAATAGGAAGAATAATATTTTGCAAGTGGATTTATTGTTGCTGACCAGGACTGTAATAGAGGATTTTGTTTGGATTGCTTTTTTTAGACTGCACTACTGTTGATGACCTGGCCTGTGAATTAAGATAACGTATGGTGATGATGATGATGATGATGACACCCATGACCCCGAAGAGCTAAGGCCGTTGGGGCGAATTAAGGAACTCCTCTGTTTACCATATACTGTAGTGGTAGTTTGCCGTGAAAAGACACTTCGGCTTGTGTACCCTAATATTATATAAACACATATATTCATTTTTGGTGTTGGTGGTGTACAGTTAATTTTAAGTTTTGTAATGGTGTTAGTTTATTGTATGTTTAGTCTCCAAGTTTATGATTATGTTTGGTTTATAAGAAATAGTTTAAGTGTGATTAATTTAGTTTGAATTATTTTAGTATGTAAGAAATATAGTTTTAAGGTTATGTTGTGTTTCTATGTCCTTTTTGTCTAAGAGTCAAGTTTATTTTAACGTAAGGGGTAAGATTGTATTGAAGAGATATTTGTCAGTTAGAGTCATTCAAGGGTATGTGGTTTGTTCCTGTGACATTCCGCCACAATATATCAATATGTATTGTCTTGGTCTAAAGTTTCCTCACCAATCTCTTACAACGTGTTTCATTCTGGGCCAAGACATCAAAACTATATTTCATATATTCACTCTCCACTGGCTGTAACTTACCAATGTGATTCATGATTCTAACATTCCAATTACCTGTCTTTAATTTTTCTTTAGTATTTATAAACCAGGAGTTTCTTAGCACCCCATTATACCCAAAATGGTGCGCCATCTGACATCTTCTCTTTCCATGACTGACTAAATCAATGGAGGATTCATTGGCTATATACATCAAAGGGAAGCCAGTTCCTTGTGATGCACAGTGCTTAATTAGCTAAGGCAAGTGACGCCTGCGAGTCCATACTAATTCTAGTAAGATTAACTACCAGGCACCAGGAGTAAAAGCTGAAGAGACAGTTTGTTCATCGCCTTGAACCCAATCTGTCATCCTGCTGCCAGTGACTCCATCGAGATTTAGGGGGCCATTTCCTCCACATCCAAAGCTTTCATTACTCCACCAAGTTGCTCATCCGCTTATATGAGTACAACCTTTGCCAAACATGGATTGCAAAGATATACCACCTACCACAGTTTTTGATAATCTGTTAATTTATTTTTTATTCGCACGTTAATTACAGGGATATGATAATTTTTTCCGTACCTACTTCTAAAGCCAGCCTCTATCTTTGTAGATAATTTAAATATTTATGACAGTAAATATATTATCGGACAGTTATGTTTTTTATATTTTGTTTCTACTTGTTCTTTTAGTATCTTTTCGTGTTATCCATATTATTTTTTATATACTTCTTTCAGTTATAACTAGCTTAGGTTCTAAAGCTTTTGTAATGCTATAAGTTTCTGATGCATAAGTTGTTATCGGTAAGACCGTGTAATTAGATCATTGTTTTTTTAAAGAAAGTTTCATTTTACTTTTCATAATATCATTTGTTCACCTTAAGCTTTTCATCCCCTGCTTATCCTTCTTTTAACTGCGGTCTTATGTCGTAGAGAAACACGTATTGTCTGTCCTAATTATGTATTTGCATGCACAATCTCTAGATATTCGTTCATAACCCTTAATTTGCTGGCTCTCTGCATTTCAATTAAACATTAACCCTTTTTTCTATTCATGTTCATTTCCAAATCCCCATATCTGCTTTCTGTATTCAAATATTCTATCATCGTTTGCAAATCTCAAGTTCCTAATATAATCCTCATAAATATTTATTCGTGCATATTTTAATCTAATCTCTTAACAACTTTTCTAGGCACGCTGTAAATAATTTAGGAGAGATTTTGTCTCCCTGTCTATCACCTTTCTCAATGAAAATTTCTCCCTATCTTTATGTAGTTTTAGGATCATTGTATTACCCATATAGATATCTTTAAATGTTCTAACATAACACTCATCTATTCCTTGCTTTTGAAATGCTTTCATTACGGCTGAAGTTTTGATAAAATAGAGAACTTCCTCATAACCCAAAAACATAGTGGTTTGTGATACTCTGCCAGTTTTTTTTTTCTTTTTTTTTCAGTGGTACGTTAATTACAAGGATATAATTTTTTTCTTACCTAATTCTAAAGCCGGTCAGCTCTCTTGGTTAATTAAAGTCTAGCAGTCTTTCTATTCAGCCTCCGTCTTTGTAAATAATTTTATTATTTCTGTGAGTAACTACATATATTTGACGTTTTTTTCAGGTATTTTGTGTCATTCTTTTTTTGAATTAGTATAATGATAAGGTTTGCCTAGCCATGGGTATAAAGCATTTTAACAAAAATGTTATGTAAAGTTCCGCAAGTTTCACTAGTAGGAAATATCATCTATACCTTAATAAATCTCTTAGGCAATTTTTTCTTTTCACTTTGCATGAATGTATAAGTGTCTTTTTATAATGTTCATTTTCTCTATGGGATCATAATGAAATTTTCAAGTCTAGTATAAGAGTTCAATATTTGATATATGAATAAAATTAATTTTGTAATTTCATTCCACTATGCTTTTAGAAATTGGTACAAGACTAAAAAGAAAAATCAGATTTGATAGTTTTGTGTGATGTTTATCTAGAATAAAAGAATGTACGTTGGTTTCAAAAACTTATCATGTCGTGAATTTTATCAACATTATCATTGTTGTTACTATGATTGCTATTAATATCATTATTATTCTCTCCTTATCTATCTCTCTTTAAATGTATAATCGTTAATTTATTCATGTCTATATATCATATTATGAATGAAAAGTTCATCACAAAGGCTACACTTTTTCTCATATAGTTTTTTTTTCATATTTATTAATACTTCGTACACAGTAATCTTCTCGTCGGTTTCCTATTCCCTGAATAACAGTACATCTAATTTTAAGTTGAACCAAACTATTCTTTGCAGTTTAGGTTAAAGTGCCATTCTGTTGTAAGAGAGACCTAATCTGTATCCAGGCCTGGTACTTTCTTGGCCATTACACTGAGGAGATAAGCCCTTCTTTTCCACGGCGATAAGAAGTAATGGTCATCAGTGTGATTTATGCCTCTGTTTTCATTTACCTTTCCAAGTATTATTGTTTTGAGTTTACTGTCCATTGTTTTCATCCAAATAGATTATTTTATCATCCCGTAATATTAATTTTCAGGTAAGTAGGTATGAAGTTCAAGGTCAATTCTCTATTTGATTGTTTTTCATAATTAGCTATCCACTCAAGATGTGTAAATATCTCTCTTTCATAAATAAATGAATAAAACTTCTTAAATATTTATTGTCAGTTCAGAAGGGGAATATAACCTGGTAAGCAAGTTATTTTTTCTAAAGACAAAACTGAAGAAAAACTGTTTATGGTGAGGAAATTTATTGAAAGCAATTGCTCTAAATAGTATACAAAACAAAAACAGTGAAATTTCAGAAAAAAATACAAGAGAATTGTCTGATACATGTGTAGTTGCAAAATAACATTATGAAAAAAGATCCAAACGGCCGCAATTATGATTAATTAATAACTCGACTATTCCCCTGGCTAAAAAAAAAAAAAAAAAAAAAAAAAAAAAAAAAACTATCATTGCACTATTAATCATCACTCTACCTTATTTTTCATCAATATAAGATCCAGCTAAATTGTGTTAAAATAAGTTGTAAAAATATTAGATTAGTTTTGTGTGTTAATCGTTCACCAGTAAAAGATATATTTCCTTTTCTCCTGTTTTGTATTATATCTAGATTCCTTCTATATCCTTATAATTCTAAGGTCTCTTCCACTTTGTAAACCAATAGCAGTTTTGTTTGACCACAACCGCCATACCTGATGAAAAGAGAATGATATTCGCCCACATTTTTCCATCAATGTGAATTATTTTGCATTAAAGCGAATTGATACTTGACGAATTTTGAGTGATATACGGTGACGATTTCCTCTCTTAACTT
>NC_090735.1:158537575-158542575 GCF_036898095.1 Palaemon carinicauda | reverse complement strand
CAACATAGCTTGCATAAAGGAACAATTCTATTAGAATTATCCCAGATAAGGTACATAGAATGAATGCTCAATTATACCAATAAATTGACACAGGTGAAGGAGACGCAAGGTTCTCAAGAACCAGTTTATTGACAGGCAATAAATAGACAGGTTAACCACAATTATATATATATATATATATATATATATATATATATATATATATATATATATATATATATATATATATATATATATATATATATATATACATAAGAAGAGGATAACCCAAAACTTTAAGCATAAGTATGATAGTAAACAGAACTTGTTTGTCTGAAAGAAAAAACATTAAATGCCACTTTTAAGATACCGAGGTATCAAAGTCATAAAAGTCTGTATTACAAATCAATGACATTAGCGTTAGAAACGCTCAGCACACATGTCTGCACTTATGCTAGGTTCACCTTTGGAAATGGAACAGTCTACATGGGCAACACAGTGCCCTCACTTAGTTTGTAGTACAGTATGTAACTACACACTCACCCTGGAATTAATCGTCCCAATTAAGACCACTGTTCCTCGCAGAGTTAAACAGTAGGGTTAACACCGCGACCCACTGTTACCACAGATCTCTTTAGTTCCTCTACTTGCTTAACATAGTGGCGAAAGAACACTCTGGAAGACTTCCAGTCAGTGTATGAACGGAGATGTTCAAAATCCATACAATTAAAGAAATTTAAGGATGAGGCAACTTTCCTCAGATCGTGACCTGCGGGTGTACTGTCAGGATCCGCTCTGCGAATAAAATATGTGATTTTCGCTCTGAGTTGATTCAGAGATAAATTTGAGCCTGATGTTTCTCCCCTGAATAGTTGACCACCCTTGAAGTCTGAAGTTCTATGAAGATAGACCTTTAGGCATTCTACTGGACATAGAGATGCATCTTCTTTCAGAGGGCAGATTCTCCAGGGACCCCACCTGTTGGTGGGTAACTCATTCTTGGCGAGAAACGTAGGATCCGGAAACAGGTTCAGCTCTCCCCCATCCAGGAATTGAACACGACCTGCCTCTCTCGAGAGGGCTACAATCTCACTAACCCTGGCCCCGGACGCGAGTGGAAATAGGAAAATAACTTTTTGTGTCAAATCCTTTAACGCACACTCTTCATTGCTCAACAGAGAAGCGAAATGAAGAACTTGTCTAAAGACCATGAAATGGGCTTTGGAGGTGCTGAAGGTCTGAGCCTAGCGCAGTCTTTCGGGACTTTATTAAAGATCTCGTTACCTAGGTCGACCTGGAAGGCATATAGAATGGGTCTTGTCAAAGCAGACTTACACGCTGAAATCGTGTTAGCTGCCAATCCTTGACCATGGAGGTGGAGAAGAAAGATAAGCAGAAGTCTGTCAAGATCTCCTGCGGATTCTTCGCCTTGACAGAAGGCCACCCATTTTCTCCAAGATGACTCGTATTGCCTTCTAGTAGATTTGCACTTATATTCCTCAAGGAAGTCTATGCTGGCTTTTGAAATCCCGAAACGCTTTCTCACCGCTAGGGAGAGAAAATCATGAGCTGCAGGGTCCGGGTTTTCTGTAATGAAGCGCAGACAGTTGACTTCTGGACTCGCTGGGTCAGAACTGGATCTGGTAGCGGTACAAACTTCAGCTACAGTTCCAATGCCAGGGGGAACCACACGGTGTTCGGCCACTTGTGGGCCACTATTGCCGCTACCCCTTGAAGGATCTCAGTTTGTTGAGGACCCTCAACAGAAGGTTGTGAGGAGGGAACAGATAAATCTTGGACCATCTGTTCCGGTCGAGGGACATCGCGTCCACTGCTTCCGCTAAGGGGTCCTCGTACGGGGCACATACAGGGGCAACTTCTTGTTGTCTTTCGTCGCAAAGAGGTCTATCTGCAGTTCTGGGACTTGATTCAGAATGAAGGAGAATGATCCTGCGTCTAAGGACCATTCCGACTCTATCGGTGTGAACCTGGATAGAGCGTCCGCCGTCACATTCCGGACTCCTTGAAGGTGAACTGCCGACAGGTACCACTTCTTCTTTTCCGCCAATCGGAAGATGGCCAACATCACCTGGTTGAGAGGTGGTGACCTCGATCTTTGTCGATTCAAGTATCTCACAACTACCTCGCTGTCCATCACCAGCCTTATGTTGATCGAGTGACGCGGGGAGACTTTCTTTAAGGTAAGGAGCACTGCCATAGCTTCTAGAAAGTTTTATGTGAAAGGTCTTGAATAGCTTGGACCAAGTCCCCTGGACTTTTTTCCGATGAGAGTGACCTCCCCATCCCTCCTTCGAGGCGTCTGAGTGAATCGTCACCGACGGGGGAGGTGGCTGAAGAAGAACCGACTTCTTTAGATGTCTGGCTTGGGACCAAGGCCTGAGAAGAGTACTTAGCCGAAGCGGCTGGTCTTCTCAGATCTCTTCGCGCATTTGATGCATAACTTCTCCAAACTCCGGTTGCATCCTTTAGCTGTGCTCTTAGCACTGGGTCTGTCACCGAAGCAAACTGGAGAGAGCCCAGTACCCTCTCCTGCTCGCGTCTTGATATCCTTTCGGAATCTAGAAGTCTCTTGACAGAACCCGCTATCTCCTTCCTTTTCTTCGCCGGGATGGAGAAACGGTGTGACAAAAGGTCCCAGTGGATTCCCAGCCACTGGAACTTTTGAGATGGAGAAAGTCGAGACTTTTTTCTGTTGATCTTGAAGCCTAGGTACTCTAGGAACTGGATCACTTGACTGGAAGCTTGCAAGCATTCTGTCTCGGATGCTGCCCACACCAACCAGTCGTCCAGGTAGGCTACTACCTGAATTCCCTTTAGGCGTAATTGTTTGAGAGCTACGCTCGCAAGCTTCGTAAAAATCGTTGGGGCTATGTTTAGCCCGAATGGCATGGCTCCGAAGGCGTATAGTCTTCGTTGTAGCCTGAACCCTAGGTAGGGGGAGAGTCGATGGCTGATTGGAATGTGCCAATAGGCGTCTGACAAGTCTATAGAGACGGAATATGCCCTCTTGGGCAGTAAGGTCCTTATGTGTTGCAGTGTTAGCATTTTGAATTTGCAATTCACTATGAACTTGTTGAGTGGCGACAAGTCCAGAATGACTCTGAGCTTTTCCGAGTCTTTCTTGGGAACACAAAACAGCCTCCCTTAGAAATTGATGGGCTTCACCCTTCGGATCACCTTTTTTCTCCAACAGTTCTTGAACGTACTCCTCCATAACGGGGGTGGAGTGTTGGAAAAACCGAAGGCACGGGGGTGGAGTGCTGTACCAGCTCCAGCCCAGTCCATTCTTGAGTAGGCTGGGGGACCAGGGATCGAAGGTCCACCGATCCTGAAATTTCAGAAGTCTCCCTCCTACCGGTATCATCTCACTTGGACTGCCGTCCTGAGGTCTTGCCTTCCTGACCACGACCACCCCTGAATCCCCTTCCCCTTGAGGGGCGTCTAGACGAGCCTCTGGCTGCTCCTCTAGGCTTTGCTCGAAAGGAAGTAGACTGCCCTTCGAACGCTGGGGTGAATGCCGTGGACTGTGTCGACACGGCCTGGGATACCCACTGAAAAGTGGTCGGGGTTTGTGCCACGATCTGGGGCACTGGGGTCAATGGCAATTGCAGTTGCTGTTGCTGTCTAACAGGCTTGGCTGGCCGAGACGGTAGCCTAGTCCTCATAGTCTTCCTCTTTGGTTGAGGACCCTCATCCGGGGAAGACTTTCTTTTGATTGCCAGGCCCCACTTGTGGAGAAGGTTTCTATTCTCCAAGGCGGCCTTATCAACAACTTCTTTGACCAAGTTGGTAGGAAAAAGGTCTTTTCCCCAAATGTTGGAGGAGATTAGTTTCCTTGGCTCGTGCCACACCGTAGCCGAGGTGAACACGAGCTCCCTGCAAGCTCTCCTTGCCTTGACGAAGCCATAAAGGTCCTTCGTCACTGTGGCCAGATGAGTCTTGGCCACCACCATGAACATTTCATGGACCTTGGGGTCACTTGCCATCGTCTCGAGAGTAGTCTGAAGAGACATTGAGGTAGCCAGTCTTTCTTTTGTCTCGAACTCTCTTCGCAAAAGAAAGTCAGACAGCTTAGGGAGGTCCTCGCCGAACTGACGTCCGGCAATATCAGCCTCCAACTTTCCAACTGAGAACGTAAGATGGACGTCCTTCCAGTCTTTGTGGTCCATAGGCAGGGCCAGCGACAAGGGTTTACACTCCTCTAGGGAGGGGCATGGCTTGCCGGCCTCGACTGCTTTTAGTACAGCCGCAAACCATTTCTGTAAAAAGGGGAAGGCTCTAGTAGGCGAGGACACAAAGGAAGGGAGCTTCCTGCTCAATGCGGCTACCTTTGAGTTAGAGAAGCCCCTCTCTTTCATCGAGGATGAAAGTAGAGCTTGAGCCTTAGCATGGTCCATCACTATGACCTCCTTCGGCTCTGTCTCCTCCTTTGAAGCTGGTTCCTTCCTCAGCCGGACATAACAGTCCGGATATGATGCCTTGCTGGGCCAGAATTCCACCTCCTCCAGGGGAACTGAGCCCAGCTTATCCGAGATGACGATCTTTCCAGTCGTCATCGGCATGTGCTCAGCATACCTCCATGGGTTAGCATCTGAGCACAAGGGAAGGTCTTTCACATTGAGCTTTTTCTGGGGCCCATGTGATTCTGCAAGGCACTGCATTCGCAGTTCCATTGCAGCCGCCTTCTCCTGATTCTCCTTCTGCATTTGTTGGATCATTCCAACAATAGAAGAGAGGGCCTGTCCCAGCTCTACTGGGAGACCGGCCGATGTTGAGGGAATAGGCTCCGGAATCTGAACCAGAGTAGCCGACACCTCGTCGACCTCTTCCTCTACAACGTCTGGGGCTTGAACTTCATCCTGGGCTTCTGCCAGGAGGTCTTCCTCCAGACGCTCGTCCACATCAGACATCCTGTCATCTAACTGGATGTCTTGCATCGCGACCGCGACTTCAGCATCCACCTGAATCTGTACTTGGGGGATCTACTCTTTAGGCTGGGG
>NC_090735.1:158518097-158528097 GCF_036898095.1 Palaemon carinicauda | reverse complement strand
AGATTAAGTGTGATTAATTTGGTTTGAATTATCTTAGTATGTAAAAAATATAGTTTTAAGGTTATGTTGTGTTTCTATGTCCTTTTTGTCTAAGAGTCAAGTTTATTTCAACGTAAGGGGTAAGATTGTATTGAAGAGAAATTTGTCAGAGTGATTCAAGGGTATGTGGTTTGTTCTTGTGACATTCCGCCACAATATATCAATATGTATTGTCTTGGTCTAAAGTTTCCTCACCAATCTCTTACAACGTGTTTCATTCTGGGCCAAGATATCAAAACTATATTTCATAAATTCACTCTCCACTGGCTGTAACTTACCAATGTGATTCATGATTCTAACATTCCAATTACCTGTCTTTAATTTTTCTTTAGTATTTATAATCCAGGAGTTTCTTAGCACCCCATTATACCCGAAATGGTAGGCCATCTGACATCTTCTCTTTCCGTGACTGACTAAATCATTGGAGGATTCATTGGCTAGATACATCAAAGGGAAGCCAGTTCCTTGTGATGCAAAGGGCCTAATTATCTAAGGCAAGTGACCCCTGCGAGTCCATACTAATTCTAGTAAGATTAACCACCAGGCACCAGGAGTAAAAGCCGAAGAGGACAGTTTGTTCATCGCCTTGAACCCAATCTGTGATCCTGCTGCCAGTGACTCCGTCGAGATTTAGGGGGGCATTTCCTCCACATCCAAAGCTTTCATTACTCCACCAAGTTCCTCATTCGCTTATATGAGCATAACCTTTGCCAAACATGGATTGCAAAGATATACCACCTACCACAGTTTTTGATACTCTGTTAATTCATTTTTTTATTCCCACGTTAATTACAGGGATATGATATTTTTTTTTTTCGTACCTACTTCTAAAGCCAGCCTCTATCTTTGTAAATAATTCAAATATTTATGACAGTAAATATATTATCGGACAGTTATGTTTTTGGTATTATGTTTCTACTTATTCTTTTAGTATCTTTTCGTGTTATCCATATTATTTTTTATATACTTCTTTCAGTTATAACTAGCTTAGGTTCTAAAGCTTTTGTAATGCTCTAAGTTTCTGATGCATAAGTTGTTATCGGTAAGACCGTGTAATTAGATGATTTGTTTTTTAAAGAAAGTTTCATTTTACTTTTCATATCATTAGTTTACCTAAAGCTTTTCATCCCCTGCTTATCCTTCTTTTAAATGCAGTCTTATGTCATAGAGAAACACGTATTGTCTGTCCTAATTATGTATTTCCATGCACAATCTCTAGATATTCGTTAATAACCATTATTTGCTGGCTCTCTGCATTTTAATCAAACATTAACCTTTTTTCTACTCATGTTCATTTCCAATTCCCCATATCTGCTTTCTGTATTCAAATATTCTATCATCGATTGCAAATCTAAAGTTCCTAATAAAATCCTCAAATATTTATCCGTGCATTTTTTAATCTAATCTCTTAACAACTTTTCTAGGCACGCTGTGAATAATTTAGGAGAGGTTTTGTCTCCCTGTCTATCACCTTTCTCAATGAAAAATTCTCCCTATCTTTATGTAGTTTTAGGATCATTGTATTACCCATATAAATATCTTAAAGTGTTCTAACATAACACTCATTTATTCCTTGCTTTTGAAATGCTTTCATTACGGCTGAAGTTTTGATAAAATAGATAACTTCCTCATAACCTAAAAACATAGTGGTTTGTGATACTCTGCCAGGTTTTTTTTTTTTCAGTGGCACGTTAATTACAAGGATATAATTTTTTCCTTACCTACTTCTAAAAGTCGACCAGCTCTCTTGGTTAATTAAAGTCTAGCTGTCTTTCTATTCAGCCTCCATCTTTGTAAATAATTTTATTATTTCTGTGATTACCTACATATATTTGACGTTTTTTTTCAGGTATTTTGTGTCTTTCTTTTTCTGAATTAGTATAATGATAAGGTTTGCCCAGTCGTGGGTATAAAGCATTTTAACAAACATTTTATGTAAGTAAATTTCAGCAAGTTTCACTAGTAGGAAATATCGTCTATACCTTAATAAATCTCTTAGGCAATTTTTTCCTTTTACTTTGCATGAATGTGTATGTGTCTATTTATAATGTTAATTTTCTCTATGTGATCAGAATGAAAATTTCAAGTCCAGTTTAAGAGTTCAATATTTGATATATGAATAAAAGGAATTTTGTAATTTCATTCTACTGTGTTTTTAGGAATTGGTACAACAATAAAAAGGTAGATCAGATTTGATAGTTTGGTGTGATGTTTATCCAGAATAAAAGAATGTAAATTTATGTTGGTTTCAAGGATTTATCATATCCTGAATTTTATCAACATTATCATTGTTGTTACTATGACTGCTATCAATATCATTATTATTCTCTCCCTATCTATATCTCTTTACATATATAATCGTAAATTTATTTATGCTCCATATTTGATATTATGAATGAAAAGTTCATCTCAAAGGCTATACTTCTTCACCTATAGATTTTTTTTTCTCATATTTTTTTCATTCTTCGTACACCGTAATCTTCTCGTCGGTTTCCTATTCCCTGAATAACAGTACATCTAATTTTAAGTTGAACCAAACTATTCTCTGTGGTTTAGGTTAAAGTGCCATTCTGTTGAAAGAGAGACCTAATCTGTATCTAGGCCTGGTACTTTCTTGACCATTACACTGAGGAGATAAGCCCTTCTTTTCCATGGCGATAAGAAGTAATGGTCATCAGTGGGATTTATGCCTCTGTTTTCATTTACCTTTCCAAGTATTTTTGTTTTGAGTTTACTGTCCAATGTTTTTATCCAGTTAGATTATTTTATCATCCCGTAATATTAATTTTCAGGTAAGTAGGTATGAAGTTCAAGGTCAATTCTCTATTTGATTTTTTTTTTATAATTAGTTATCCACCCAAGATGTGTAAATATCTCTCTTTCATAAATAAATGAATAAAACTTCTTAAATATTTAGTATCAGTTCAGAAGGGGAAGATAACCTGGTAAGCAAGTTAGTTTTTCTGAAGACAAAACTGAAGAAAAACCGTTTATGGTGAGCAAATTTATTGAAAGCAATTGCTCTAAATAGTATAAAAAATAAAAAAAGTTAAATTTCAGAAAAAAAATACAGTAAAAGAGAATTGTCTGATACATGTGTAGTTGCAAAATAACATTATGAAAAAAGATCCAAATGGCCGCAATTATGATTAAATAATAACTACTATTCCCCTGGCTAAAAAATATAATACTATCATTGCACTATTAATCATCACTACCTTATTTTTCATCAATATAAGATCAAGCTAACTTGTGTTAAGATAAGTTGTAATAATATTAGATTAGTTTTTGTGTTAATCGTTCACCAGTAAAAGATAAATTTCCTTTTCTCCTGTTTTGTATCATTTTTAGATTCCTTCTATATCCTTATAATTATAAGGCCTCTTCCACTTTGTAAACCAATAGTAGTTTTGTTTGACCACAACCGCAATACCTGATGAAAAGAGAATGATATTCGCCCACATTTTTCCATCAATGAGAATTATTTTGCATTAAAGTGAATTGATACTTGACGAATTTTGAGGGACATACGGTGACGAGTTCTTCTCTTAACTTGGCATTAATCAGACCCACACATGTAAAAAAAAAAAAGTGTTAGTTATTTATATTCTTGGTTAGTCTTCCAAATCCTGATTGTATTGTACATATGAAGACTACGCGATATCCACATCCCATTAAGCATCCATTCTAATTACGAGACAATTACGCTGAATTTTAATTTACAAACACCAGGAATTAAATAAGGATAATTAAAATGTGAAAAAAATTAAGTAATTTATTGTATTTGATAAATATCCTAATTCATCCAGATGCTGATGCGGCAGCTAATACACAAAGTTGACCATCGTGAAGCAAGGGGGAACCGCAGTAATTCAGCTTCTTCCAAATACCCTAAATATTACCAAATGTCTAATTACATACAACACAACGATAGTATAAATACATATTAAAATCAAATTATTATGTGAAGCACGTTATAACACTTGGCAAGTTGCATACCTTGGAAATCTTATGTAAATAAAAATAAACCCATAGTCCAAACTGGAGTCCACGAAGTACAATTTATGATATCCCTGAAAAGGGTACGAAGTCGTTACAAAACTGAAAAGGGTACGAACTCGTTACAAAATTGAAAGGTATGAAAACATAAAACTTATTGAAAAAAGTAAGTGATGATAATTGGAAGTCAAATTTATATGGGATGGCATTATCCCTCTAAATGATTTCGGATTGACATAACCCCCCCCCCCCCCCCCCCCCCCCCCCCCGAGTTTTACAGACCCACCGATATCATCCTGGGACGAAGGCGAAGTAAGTGTAGAGATGGGTTGCGATGAAAGAAAGCTTTCCTTCCTGGTCGGGATTAAACTGAAGTTTACATGGCGATAATACTCTTCGTCACTTCAAAGGACATGTAGAAAATGTTCTTGTCACGTTAACTGGGTAGCGGTACAAAGTGTATTCTTATATCAAGAATAGGAGCTCGAGTTACGAGACCCTTAGCGATGGAATGCTCCGTCGTAACTAACTCAAGTTTCCGTCAACCTCAGGAAGAAAGCAAAGCATTAGTGGCTGGTTAGGTTAAAACCAGAAACGGCCGCAGGAAGGCAGTGAGCTGTTAACAACCAAGGGGGTAGTTAAATACTTGAAACTAAGCTAACTGTCTTCCAGTGACCATGCTACTTTAAAACAAAATATAATATAAAACAAAATATAATATATAATAAAAAAGAAAATACAAATTCCATTTGGAATTTCAGTACACTGCAGGGGAACGAATCCAAAAAGATTTTTTTGGATTTACCAAATAAATTATTTACACTACATACAAATTTAAATTTATCCGTTTATATATTCAACATTTCAGATGTTTTCCTCCGGCTTTCCACAGCAGCCTTTCTTTTAGGCCTCTCAGAAGCTGGTGATAATTTTGTCCATGTTGTGCAAATCATTTGACTTAAAGTCCACATCGTCATCTAAAGAAAGATAAGGTATCAGATTATTAACATGGAGTTTACAAACTTGTCTGGTACGGCCTTTGAAAACTTTTGCATGTGTAGTTTCCCCAATATCATTTGTGAAAGTTTCCTTTATTCGACCTAGAGGATAGTTGTTAATCTTCGTATTATCTTCCTTAATTAAAACAATATCACCTGGTTTTAGAGGATGATGAGTTACAGGGAGATTATCTACCCTTTCTATCAACCGCCTGGCTTAAAAGGGTCTGCAAAAACTCATGATGGTAAATATCTAAAAGTTTACTCCTAATTTTAGACAACTGTTCAAATTCATTAGTAGTTCTACAAGGAACAAATTCTTTATCCTCAGGTAAAGGTGATAAATCTGGAATGATATTGAGGGAAGAAAGCTCATACCCTCTTATTAACATTTCGGGAGTTATTGGTTCAGGAAGGTATTCCGCTGCACTATCCCTAGGAGCCTCTTTAAAAGATATTGGCCGTTTGTTTACCAAGTGGACAACTTGACATACAGTAAACTCAAAATCAAAGAAAGAAAGAATATTGTTCTTGATGGACCCATATAGAAGCCTCTTTGTTAACTTGACGCAAACCTCGACCATGAAGCCTAACTGACTACACCCTTTAAAATACTGTTGAAAAGTCAAAGGTTTAACACCTCTCTACTCAAAATACAATTGAGTGTGGGGATCATTCAAAAATGAAGTTATAACATTAGCTCCTGCAACTATTTGTGACCCTAGGTCACTAATGCACAACTGTGGAATGCCAAATTCGAAGCAATGAATAGAAAATGCCCTAAGAAAATCAGGCACACTAAGTGTTCTGCAAATTTTCAAATTAACTGCACGAGACCAAGTGCAAGTAAAACATAATAGCCATACCTTAACATTTTCTTTCTCCAGCTTAACTGTAAAAGGACCAATATAATAAACGAAAATATTGCCGAAAGGTACAGCTGGTGGGTCTTCCCTGAATTCCCTGTAACAATTTTGATTTAAATTAACAGGTCTTACGTTGAATCTTTTGCAGTGAACACATTGCATCGAAATCTTTTTTACCAATGAAAAATTTCTAGGAATAAAATAGTGTCTTCTGAGTTCTGCGAGAACACCATAGCACCCAGAATGAGCTAATTTATGATGAATATCAAGTATAATTAACTTAGTTAAATGGCTGTCCCTAGATAATAGAATAGGAATTTTTTTCTCATTCTTAAATTTGCTCTTCACCCTCAAAATGCCATCGTTATCAACAAACACATTCAACTGAGAAACTATACCTGGTATATCCTTTACAGCAGAAAAATCTTTGGAAAAATGTTCTAAAACATCAGCAAAGTGATTTTGTTGATCATTCAAAATCAAATGGACAAGAGCTAAAGAGAAAAAATTCTTTTCTTGTACCTTAACTTCCCTTCTCACTTTAGCTTTCCATTTGTATATGCATATTATACACCGACGGTACAGCAAAACCAGTCTCCTGAAATCTGAAATATTAACCAAGCATTCTCTCTTAACTAAAGGAACATTAGAAATATTCAAGTAATTTCCTGAAAGATAACCCTCTTTAGGAATAGTGAACTACATGTCAGGTGCTCGAATATTAGTCAGGTCCGGCCCTGAAAGAAAACAAGATTTCACCAACAATTTATATGACGTGCACCTGGTTACCATATCTGCTGGATTTTCCTTGCCATTAATAAACCCAAATTGAACAGGATATGTTTCACAAAGTTTTTGTATGCTATAGATTCTGTTCATTACAAAAGTAGAACATTGGTTCATTTTCTTAAGTTGAAGAGAAGAACTTATTAACCATTGCAGGGCACAAGAAGAATCTGAAAATAGACAAATCTTTGTCACCTTTATAGGTTTTATGCAACTGGGACCAGCAAGATCCAAATAAAGATCAATAGATTGTTCAACTCCTAAATTAATGGCGTGGATCTCTAAAGATGGTATGGATTTACCTTTCAATTGGGTATTAACCAACCGATTTTTAGCATTAACAAAGGTAAGTTTGCCAGACTCAACATTCAGTAGATAAATGACACACCCATATATGTCACAACTGGCATCAGTAAAAAAAATTATATTATACTCACCATCCCTTCGACCCACAAACCGAATTACTTTGAGAGTGGGCGATGAATTACATTGCCTACAGATATTACTCCAGTCTTTGAGCTGTTGACTGTTAAGAGTCTGATCCCAATTCAAACCCTTTTGACACTGCAAATTATGCATATAAAGCCTACATCGGTTAAATAAAGGCAAGTTGAAACCAAAAATGTCATACTGGGAGGCAATGGACCTAAGAATTAATCTTTTAGTGTTAGCTCCTAGGTCAAGGTTAATTGGCCTAGTGAAAATATCTTCCGTAAGTCTATTCCATTCAAGCCTAAACAATTTATTGACTTCAGGAGTAAGAACTGACTGATCTATGTCAGACTGCAGATCAATATCATTTGTTATCAGCTGCTGAGTTTCAAATTTAAAGGGTCTGAATATGTCATCTAACTGCTTGTAGGCCCACCTCAGGTCATCAGAGCTGTTCATAGTAATAGCACCATTATCCATATATATTAAGGCGTAAATAAGTTTTAGTTCATCAATTCTTGAATCATTACTGGAAGTTAAAACTAACATATAATACAATGAAGCCATCAAAAGAAATGGGCTACACCTTAGACCAAATGAAAGCCTGACATTTTTATAAGCAACGGGAGTGGAATCACTTGCGCTAACATTCCGAAACCAAAAGAATAGTCTAGACTGATCAATTTCACTTAAAGCCAACATATTGAAAGCTTTTTTTCAAATCAAATATTAAATTTTTTTTCATCAAACCTAATATTAAGAAATGCAGATGAAAGCTTTTGATTTAGGTTAGGCCCAGCATACATACATTGATTATGTGACAATGACAGTTTCTCATAGGATTCCTGCAAATTAGAAAGAAACACTATTTGACATTTCGTAGTTTCCCTTTCTGGCTTAAAAACTGGCATATGAGGTAAGAATGAATAGTTGGGGTATTCAGCCTTAAATACTTCCAAGTCAAAAATTGGTTCAATAATTCCCATATTTAATTGTTCCTTTATGCAGTTAACAACCAACTGTAAGGAACCTTTCTTACGAAGTAACTTTTTCAAATTAGATTGAAGAATAGCCTTGGAAAGAGACTCATTTCTCGAAAGGTGTGATACCTTCCCATTCCATAACAAGGGAACAACTATATGCCCATCACTTCTCGTGTGCAAATTTCTCAAAGTGTAATCCACGAGAGAGTTATTGAGCTGATTAGATTCGTCACTATAAACTTTCTGATCATAGTTCAAATAAAATTGGCTCTCCATATTCAGGATTTGATCAGTTGCTTCTTGCAGTTTCCTATCAATAATAGTTCTTTTATCGGAAAGTACAGTGAATGAACAATTTATCGTCATGTCATTGAGCTCGTTAAATTCATCATTAATAGATACAGTAGTTGCTAGAAAATAAGAATGGCAATGGATATTATAATATGTACCTTTTTCAGCATTAGAATTTTCGCCCCTTAGTGGTTTCGAGGCTAAATTATCTTTAACCATTAAGTGAAGTAAGATTAATTAGGAACCTATCAACATTCCCCATCAGCATTATTCCTGAAGTAGTCTCAATATACACAGACGAATTAGGACTCCCTATCATTATATCTCTTCCCAAAAGACAATGTGAAAAATCTACTCCTAACAAAAGCTGAACGTCATCAATGCCCTGAGAATTGGCTGATAAAAACTTGTCAGCTAATACAAAATTTTTACTCTGCATTACGCTAACTACCTGACCAAGACAAGGTAAATTCAATTGCAGGTTTATAGAGGGTACAACTAAAGCAGAAATAGCAAAGATTTCATTCCCCAGCTTTATAGGAACTTCAACAAGACTAGTAGAATATTCCTTTTGACCATTAAACCCTTTCACAGTAAGTTTAACATTGGTAGTCAAAGACTTTAAATTACAAGAGGAAGCTAACTTGCTAGATATAAAAGTATTTTGTGACCCTGAATCCTTAAGATCCCTGTAAAGCTTATTTTGACCATTTACACAAAATGTGAAAGTAGGGAGAACTGAACCTGTGGTAACATTTGGCAATACTGCTATCCCACTGCTTGCTTCCTTGGAAGACTCTTCTTTACTATTACACCTGTCAGGACTAAGTTTCCCACAAAGATACTCCATGTGATACTGCGAACAATGTGAACAGGGTATTCGAAATCTGAACTTGCATGCTTTAGTGAAATGATTGAAATTACCACATTTTACACAACCTTTATGCAAATTTAATAAAGAAATTTTTTCAGAAGGGGTACCATACTTAGTACACTTGTAACTTAAATGATCATTGTCAGAAATAACGGCCTTGGAACAAAAATTACAAGCTTTGGCGGGAACAGTCTTAGTTTTAAGAGCCATGGTACTAGTCTTTTCCTGTAATGCTTTGAAGGAGTTACAACTTTATCCCTGTCAGACAATTTACCTTTCGTCTGACCCTGTTCATACCTTTCACATGCTGTAAAGAAATTATCTACAATTTGCTGAATGATGGATGAGTCACATTAGTGATATGAACCAGATGAGACTTAAATCAATCATTCATTGCAGACCAAACAAAATATCTAACAACCTCCTCAACATCAATATGCAAATATTTGAAATTTTCGACTATATTTCTAAGTTCTGAAAAGAAGACAAAAGGGTCTTCTTCTTTGAGATTTAGACAAGGTAATTTCTTAATTACAGCGATTTTCGTAATTCAGTTGAGGCAAATGCCTCAGTCAATAAGTCTTTGGCATTGTTGTAGCTTTGTTTGTCGGCCTCCAATGAGCCAAGTAAACATTTTAGCCCTACCTTCTACTTGTTGTTTCAAAAGTAAGAGCAAGTCCCTATCTGGATAATTAAAACTCTGGGTCATAGTTTCAAAATTCTCTAATGAAT
>NC_090735.1:158493097-158505597 GCF_036898095.1 Palaemon carinicauda | reverse complement strand
TGACGACCTTTTATATAATTCTCTATAGATTTTTTCATTCCTAACCAAAAGAAGGATTTACTTGATCTCCTTAATGTTGTATCAATCCCTCAATCCCCTGCATACGGACTTGCATGTACAATGGGGGATGGCTCGTTTAATTAAAGAGGGAGGAAGAACTACCCGTGCACAAATTCCCCTCCCCTCTTCTGGTAAGCACTATATAAAGAGTCATTTTCAATAAAGAATTTCTCACGAGGCACATTCAGAAATGACGGATAACTCCCGATTCCCCTTTAATCACTGCTCGCATTCCTCTTTTTTCCGTCCCTCTCGGACTTCTTTTATGTCCCAACCTCCCAAATCAATCAAACCTGCATCATCAGGGCATTCATTCTGGACACCCCTGGTCATGTCCTCGGTCACCCACATATATTGAGAACTCTCATCCCATTCTCTATTTTCTCTATTTTGATGGGGGGTCTTCAATTTTTTTGGTTACGTTCTTCGTTCCTCTTTTGTGCCCTAGTTGTTACTCCTATTACTGCACCTCTAGAGAGAGCATCAGCTACCTTGTTAGCTTTACCTTCTATGTGGTGAAAGCCCTTTATATTAAACTAATAATCTCTCAATCCATCTCGATTGACGAGAGGTCAAATCATTTTCATAATGCAAATCACGTAAGGGACGATGATCACTTTGCAACTCAATCGACTGACCTAATAAAAGGAGCCGATGCCTCTCTAGAACCCAAAAGAATAGCCAAAGCCTCCCAATCGAATGTACTATAATACTTTTCTGCCCCCTTTAATGCCGGGAAGCAAAACATATGGGTCACTCTCTGCCTTTATCATCTTGTTGTGAAACTACGCCAATAATAGCTACGCTACTCGCATCTGTTGTCACTAAAAAACGTGCGATCAAATCTAGGATATGTGAGTAATTCAATGCTAGTTAAGGCAGCTTTCAAATGGTTAAAGGCCCTCTCTTCTTCCCCTTCCCAATTTATCACTTTTTGTTTCTTTAAAGCATCTAAAGGTTCTCGCTATCTCTCCAAAACCTCTTATGAATTTACGGTAATAACCAGCAAGCCCTAGGAACCCAGCTACTTCCTTAGAGTTACGTGGCTTGGGGAAATCTCTAATAGCCGCTACTTTACTGGGGCATGGTTGGATACCTTCTGGGATTATTATGTGACCTAAAAACTCAACCTGTTCACAGAAAAAAATTTGCACATTGACAAATTTTTTTTCATACCATTACGTCACAATGCTTTCTAAAACTTTACGAATATTATTATTATGTTCTTCGGCCGTTTTCCCTGTAATTATGGTATCATCTCAATAAAAAAGAATATTATGGCCAATTAAGGGCGACAAAACCACCATCATGTCTCTAGAAAAATGACTTGGAGCATTTTTAACACCGAAAGGAAGAAAATTAAACTGAAATAATTGATCGTTAGCTATAAATGCCATTTTACATTTACTGTCTTCCTGAATAGGTATGTGATAGTATCCAGATTTTAAATCAACATTTGTAAAATATTTGCTATCCCGTACTTTCACATGTAACTCTTCGATCGAGGGCAATGGAAATTCATTATCCTTAGTGACTGCATTCAATTTTCTATAATCAACACACAGCTTTACCGAGCCATCCTTTTTACTAACAGCTATAATTGGAGAAGCCCAGGGGATTCTCTCTCCTCGATTATCCCTTGTTCCCTTAATTTATTAATTTCCCTTTCCATCTCTCCCGGAAATGAATGGGTACCTTATAAGGCCTTGACCTGATCGGCTCTGCCTGCACAGTTTCAATGATAAAGGGAAATCAATCAATCACCCGGGTGGCTCATCTCCAATTGCAATTACATCGGAGTAATTATTGACAATGTCACTTAATACAGGCTAATATTCTGACGGACATAATTTTTGCACTTGCATAATTAAATTCTGAGTGCCTTCGTGTGTGCTGGATGGAGTTGTGGCTCCAGCATCCCATTATAAGCAATTTCACATAACTCTAATTCACACACAGAATCACTTCCTAAAACAACTCTTTTATTTGACAAATTAACTATCGTTATATCAGCTCGGTTTTCTTTAATTTCTGTCAAGCCCTCTAATATCACATGGGCCCAATTGTCATGGGGTTTAACAACTACTTTGGTTCCTTCCGTAAGAGGGCGACACGGGGTCACAGATATGCTTGTAAGGGTCAGGGGAGACAACACTTCTCCTCTCTCAGGTACAGCTGTTACCATACTTAAATGTCTCTCCGAGCTAACATACGCACTTACTGTCTCATGACTTTCTATCGGCAAATTGAACTTCCTGATTTTACTTTCGAACTACAATTTGCGTATCTTCACTAGGCTGTGCATGTGTACTTTCACTTGTGCGCGTTTGAACTTCGTTTATATATGTCGCATATGCTGTGGTTTCACACCGCTCCTGTTCTCGTTCCACCACCAATCTGTTAATTAACTCTTCCAACTGCTCTAACTTATTTTCCAATTCTTGCGTTTTAATTTCCTGTCTATATTCTTCATCGGGACGCTATATCCCACTGCTCCTTCATTCTCTTCTTCAGCAGCAGCCGTGTCTGCTATGTTAGTCCTTGTGTATCACAGCATCTTGAACTTTTATTTCACCGCTTCAAAGAACAACTTCATTCACAGCATACACAAACAGAAATATTTTTTACACCTGACACCAATATGACCCGGGCAGATGGATAGTGAGACGTCAGCATATGGGTTCTCTTCATGTATTACAAAAGGTTCGTTCGTAAGTACACTATACAGAACTACCCTCTCAAGTGAGGGACTTGTCACCTCCAGCACTCACCGGCAACTAACTACTTCCTTCGTTACCAAAATGAAACCATTTTAAACATGCTGACACATAGGTTTTTGTGGAATACTCATGAATATTAAGTTCATTTACCTTGACATAAAACACATACATATATACATGAATTAGGATATATATATATATATATATATATATATATATATATATATATATATATATATATATATATATATATATACATACATACATATATATATATATATATATATATATATATATATATATATATATATATATATATATATAAATATGCGTGATATACATGTAAAAGACCAATCACATAACAAACAATGTTATAATATTTTATTTCTCTCCAATAGATTGAGAATTTAAGTTGCCGTCTACGCTCCGGTAAATTCTTATACTTCTACATACTTTAAATGGTATATCCAAATAAAATATCATCGATCACTGAGGTATACTTACGTTATATAGGAAAATATAATCTTCGTAGCTTGCAAATATATGTTTTTTACGACATTCACATTTCATAGCCATGACCTCGGTGATTTAAAATAAAAAAAATTGTTGCTTCGACAGGTTTCTTTGAAATGGGATAAATCTTTGAATTTTAGTGAAAACTTTGCTAGAAATACACTTTTGATATATGTACACCATTTCTCTCTCTCTCTCTCTCTCTCTCTCTCTCTCTCTCTCTCTCTCTCTCTCTCTCTCTCTCTCTCTCCTCATGATGTATTCTTGATCGTAAACTACCTTTTTTTTTATATCATCTAGTGCCATTTTTATCTAAGTAAAGGAGTAGCAGAAGCATGTTTAAGTCATATAAAAAAGGACTCCGGCACGACATTTTTTACAACCTGGACGAACAATATTCAAATTACCTTTCTTCCACTTGTTTTTTTTTTTATGTAATATTGATAGTTTCTCGTACATTTTACAATTCATGTTTACTTTCAATACTAATTAAAACTTAATTATAACTAATATTAGAAAACGTAGAATGAAATTAATATTAAATGAAATTCCTTAGTAACATTTAGCTATTTTATGAATCACTCTACTATGTTCAGTTTTTCACGTTAATCAAGTAATTGAGATGCTATAATAACTCCATTATGATTATACTATAAAATTTACTTACATGGAATAATTATAGCTCTCGATCTCCAGATTTTAACTATTAAAATACAAAGACAAATATACATACATACGCACACGCACTAATTAAACACATTCCTTTATTTTTATTTTGATATGTTTTATCGCAGGAGTAATATGAGAAAGTTTATTCTTTAATTCGTGTAATTTAAAAAAACAAATTCAAGTTGTGATTTGAAAATTGAAATATGGTTCATAATTTTTCATTCTGACGTGACCTTCAAAGATAAGACAAGATGGATCGAAAAATTAACCATTATCTTTCTGATAATTATCTTGAACTCTTTTACCATATACAAAGGTTATTAATCGATGATTTTCTTTCGGTATTATCTCATCAATCTATTTAAAAAAAAAAAAAAAAAAAAAGGATGGTGTATAAAATCTCTTAAATAATTTGCAAAAGGGATCTTTTATTTGAATGGATGAATTTTCTGCTTCGCTGCGTTACTTGTTACACTACTGATAAAAATTTATACCTATACTTACTCTGTGATGCATGACTGACAGTAAATCCTATAATTATCAGGTATAAAGATGCTCATTTAAGAAACTTTTAATTTTGATATTTCTTAGGATGAAGAAAACCCAACCCTCTTTTTTCTATCACCTACCTTAACTATAACTCTCTAACTTTCAATAACACTTAGATAAAAAAAAATCACAAAAAAAAAAAATTAGGAAACATTAAATCGGATTTTTTGTATTATTCTGAGATTCATGAAATATCAAGGACTGTCAAACAATCCTTATAATCAATTTATTTCAACGGAACGTATATGAGTTTACATTTGAATTGGCATGTTTTTGTTTGTGTGTATTTTGCGTATGAAAACACTCACATTCAGTAACTTACTAGTGTACATTTGCATTTTGTGATAAGAATGCCCAGACTTGTAAAACTCCTGATTCCGATAGCTTGAAACTGGAAGTATTCCTTTACTGAACGTTTGTAATTGACTAGTTTCATTACATTATGGACTTTCAAAAGAAAGAAAAAAAAGGTTAACAAAATACCTAGGGTAAAATTGCGATTGCTCTAGTTGTTTTTTTCGTACTGACTCATTTCCATTTTCATTTTGGTTGGAATTCAGGTAACATCAACCAGACACGGCAAATCTCGTTCTTTTATTTCCCTCACCTTTGATAGGACGAGCCGAACTCTATTTGGCCCTGCCAATCTCAATCATCACATTTTTTATGGTGAAATGAGTTACCCTTGTGGCAACGTTTTACCAGATCAGGAGATTGTGTGGGAATATTTTAGATTGCTCCAACAAATATTCCAACGAATAAAAGGCATTGATATTTAATGTGACTTTACACTCATTCAGAAGAGAAATGCATATTTATTTTGTATATGAGGTGACATGTTTATGTTGAAAGGGTAACATCACTTCAAAATCATTTGATGATATTGCTAATTCGAACTGGGATATCGTATTATGATTGTCCTAAATTATTGTTGCTAGGGAGTTTATGGGCTAACTTTGAAACTCATTTAGTAAATATTACTAAGTTTAATACTTATCCCTCAAAATAAAGTCTTTTATCTAGAATGGCACCCAAAATTATTATTAAAGATATCTCCGTGAAGCCATATCTTTGCACTACCATATAGTTAACTCTCTAAATAATTAGTCGTCAGTTTTATATCGGATATTGTTAACAAAAATATATAAGATATTTCAATGCTTACCAAAGTCACTTCCAAATCTATTCCTTCAGCCATGACTTTAATCTATCACATGTATTGAATCATGATATCATGCTTCAGCTTGTTGAGAAGCTGTTTTTATCTTTCCTCCATCCAAAGAAAATTCCCTACTTCATGTAATTATTTTCTATTATGTAAACAATTTGTCATTAGCTACCACTTCATGTCTTATATGGAGAGGTACCATTTTATTGTGGTAATAGTAGATTTTGAAAAATAATGCTACCAATGAATTACATTTTACCAAGTTTTATACAGCAGTTTTCCCATCTTGACATAGATTTCAGGCTATGTGCTATATATGCAAATTCCTATTTTACCATGTTAAGTTCTTTGCAAACAATATATTTAAAAAAAAAAAAAATAGTTCTCAATTATTATTATATTTTTTTTTTTTTTTTTACGGCATTAAAGTTAATTTTACTAGTGTTTCATCACATATCGCAATTGTTGCGCAATTCACGTCAGATGCAGCAAGAATACAAAATAGATCACAATTGAAATATCTCCTTTTAAAATTTTTCATGACAAAGAGATATTCCGAAATACATTCCCCTTCTACATTCAGTGAAAAAAAACAACTTGTGCATTCATTGTATAACGAACCCTTCATTAATCTTATTCAATGGTTAATCTTATCAGGTCCTCGCTCGGTTGCATCTCGTCAACGAACGGATTATGAAATCTGCAAAAAAAAGTGCTTTTGTAATAATACATTTACCCATAAATAGACAATCTCGGGTCATGTGGGAATAGCATTGAATCATAAGCTTATATAGAGCAATCGGAAAATTAATCCGGTGAGAATTTTTGCTAATGGATCTGAAATTAATCAAATTAATAGAATATTCTAATATTTTTTCTTTTTAATCTTTAGATACTTAACCGACAATGCAGCAATCATCCTTTGCAATAAATGAAAACACACACACACACAAACACTAACACACATACACACAGACACAAACAAACACGTGCGCGCATACATACACACAAACACACACACACACATACATGTATATATATATATATAATATATATATATATATATATATATATATATATATATATATATATATATATTATATATATATATATCTATATATATATACATATGTATACATATATATATATATATATATATATATATATATATATATATATATCTATATATATACATATATATACATATATATATATATATATATATATATATATATATATATAAATATATATATGTATATATATATATATATATATATATATATATATATATATATATATATATATATATATATATATATATATTCAGCTAAGGCCACAGGAAAAATAAAAGAAGGCGTACTTTTCCTGTGGCCTTGGCTGAATATATTGTCACGCGCTATTTAGTGACTTATAACCATATATATATATATATATATATATATATATATATATATATATATATATATATATATATATATATATATATATATATATATATATATGAGAGAGAGAGGTATATACATAAACGCACAGACACACATACACACACAAACCCACACACACACACACACACACACACATATATATATATATATATATATATATATATATATATATATATATATATATGTATGTATATATATATATATATATATATATATATATATATATATATATATATATAGCATCATCATCTTCATCTCCTTTTACGCATATTGACGCAAAGGGCTTTGGTTAGATTTCGCCAGTCGTTACTATCTAGATCTTTTAAATCAACACTTCTCCACTCATTATCTACTACTTTGCGCTCAATCGTCCTGAGCCATCTTGGTCTGGGTCTTCTTACACTTCTTGTTCCCTCTGTAGCACAAATAGTGTTTTAGGGAGCTATATTTTTATGGAATACAAAGAGCATGACCAAACTATATCTATCTACCTCTCATTATGTCCTCATCCACAAAGAGCACTCGTGTAATCTCTCTCATTTCTAATCCTGCCCTGTCATTTCACTCGTAATAGTCTTCTGAGGTTTTGTTTTTTCTCAAATCTACAAAATCTGTTGGATATTGTTTCATTGTCATATCACGACTCTTGTCCATACTGTAACACCTACCTAACTAAACTGACATATAGCCTGATTTTTATATGAAATTTCAGGTGATTTGATTTCCTAATTTCACTCAAATTAGCTATTGACGGATTTTTTTTTTTACTCTCTCATTAATTTCATGTGTTAGAAATCATAGTTCGTTATTATCTAAAGAATTCTACTACAATAATCCTTTTCTCTTCCTAAAGGTATTTCATCTTCCATTGCATATTCCGTTCTTATTATCTCTGTTTCTTCTATTTATCTTAAGCATAACCTCCTGTGATATTTCATGCAATCGGGTAAGCAATTATTGCATATCCTGTGATGTTCTGCTGAAAAGGACATCATCTTCACCATACTATAGGTCTGCTAATATACTATTATTCATACTGTTAAACCCTTCTCCACCATCCACAAATGTTCTATGTGTTACAGAATCTATGACGAGGATAAACAACACTGGTGAAAACACATACGCTTGGAGTACTCCACTCTTCACCGGAAATTAGTTTGGTAGGACTCTACTATCATTAAAATTGTACTCACTATGCTCATGAACAGACTTAATCAAATTTATATGTAAGAGGAACTTAATAATTACGCAGGATTCTCCAAAAAATTGGACAGTGCACTCTAACAAAGGCTTTTTCGTAGTCCACAGAAGTCCCTGAACGTGGATTTTTATATTTTACTCATTTCTGTTCAACACGTATTAAAATTAAAATGTTGGTCAGTACAACTGCTACAGTTTTAGAAATCCTGCTTCTTCTTCTATCAGCTTTAATCAACCTTTCTCTCTAGTCTCTAGAGAATGAGCGTACTATGTATTTCCATAAGAACTTACGTAAGTGTGATGCCTCTGTAAGTATTGCAAACAGTCAGATCTCCCTTTTTTTTGGCCATTTTCACTTATACTCTTAGTAACTGTTTTGATGCATAGGTTTTCTTTGTCAATATTGTCCTATCATTACTTGACTTAAGCTGATTACAGTTTTTTTCTGCATATGTAGGTATAACTTTATATTCTCATAAAACACATCTTGTGGTGAATTACGAAAACGAAGAATAACAGTAATGATTGAAATGTTTATAACATAACGAAGCTTATCGATGCATTAGAATATTTTTGTTTTGTTTCTGGATGAATTTTCTTAACGATTCTCTCTCTCTCTCTCTCTCTCTCTCTCTCTCTTCTCTCTCTCTCTCTCTCTCTCTCTCTCTCTCTTCTCTCTCTCTCTCTCTCTCCTCTCTCTCTCTCTCTCCATATCAAAAGAAGTCCAGTGGCCTTCATCAATGCAATTTAAAAATATAAGATATCGATCATTTCTCAATGTTGATTGCTATAGATGACTTCGCTAATCTTTCCTAATTTTACATATCATGATAAAAAAAAATATATAGAAGTATTACTATTTATAAATATTACCATTGAAATCTACTTAGATTTTTCAGTCTTCAAATTACTGTTATCGCGTATGAAGGGTACCCATCTGAATGACTGCAACCGTTAAGTCTTTGACAACGATGACAATTCAGGGATGTACAGTTGCCCATCATTCTCTGCGGACAGTATTTTCAAATTGTTTTCTCTTACATTCCTTTGACAATATGATATGCCACGGTATTATCTGGACAAAATTTGCCATGCATAAAACTACGGAATTAAATTGGATAAAAAAAAAAAAATTACTTGGTGATAATTTTTTTGTAAATTCAGTGTCTACTAAGTGCTTTCATCTTATTATTTCATTCTCACAAATGCTTGAAAAAACAACTACGTTTTTGAGTAATTTTTTTAACTCTAAAGATCTAAGGAAGTCAAAATAATGAAATAATGAATCAGAAATTGGCATAGGAATTGTTTTGAGAATCCAGAGTATAGTGTAACCGTACTTCTGAAACAAAATGTAGTTATCTATACACACATACACACAAGCGCGCACACACACACACACACACACACACACACCACACATATATATATATATATATATATATATATATATATATATATATATATGTGTGTGTGTATATATATATATATATATATATATATATATATATATATATATATATATATTATATATATATATGTTTATTTATATCTAACCCCTTAAAGATTGTAATGCATCACGTATAAGAATTTATGACGTCAATACAAAATATATTCCTATACCCAAGCAAAAAAATAAAATAAATAATATGGAATTGATATTTTGATACACAATATAATTTTCACTCAGACAGATATGATTTGATTTTCTGAACATAGATTAAGGGACTAATTTGTACATATGAATGATTCGTATTATTATTATTATTATTATTATTATTATTATTATTATTATTATTATTATTATTATTATTATTATTATTATTATTATTATTATTATTTTATTGTTGGTTAATAACATTGCGATCTGATTTACAAGTAGTGTGTTTTATTATTATTGACAGTGCATACGTATAACACAGCACATATTTTATGAATATCGCATTAAATATTCATTTTTTGTTTCTGGCATGTTACCGAAATTATGATATAATAAAACACTGCAAGAAAATCCTTCTTCGACGATTAAGCATAAACTCAATTTATAAAAAAACCCAAACTTTACTTACTTCAATCTTAAGATTAACAAAACTTTAATTATCTCTCTCTCTCTCTCTCTCTCTCTCTCTCTCTCTCTCTCTCTCTCTCTCTCTCTCTCTCTCTCTCTCTCTCTCTCTCTCATAAAATAGGAATTATTATCCTAGTCAAGTTATATACCTCTCTGAAAAAAAAGTTTATAATGGAAAAACGGGTAATCAAGAATGTATATTGAAAGAAGCAGAATTATTACGATATAGCTAAAGTCAATGTGAATAGAATATAATTTTAATTTAATAAAATATTGTATATCATATAAAAGAGTAGCAGAATAAATAACAAATGAGAATATTGAAGACCGTGGAAGTAAATGAATAACACAAATATATGTGTAAAGCCATCAGAAGAATTCCTGAAGCCTACGTTCCTCTGGAGGATGAAATTCCATGGTGCGTTTGTTCGTTATTATCTAAGGAATTCTACTATAATAATCCTTTCTCTTCCTAAAGGTATTTCCTCTTCCATTGCATATTCCGCGTCAATGTTTTCCCTTTCACTCGGGATTGAAGGGAACAAGAGCCAAGAGTCTGGATAGTCAAGTTAGTAGTGTGACAGAAGACTGAGGTTCTGTGCGTTTGAAAAAAAAAAAAAATGATTCTCTCTTGAAAAATTCTAGTAGCTCATCTACTGGCACAATCGTATATATGAAATTGACATTACAACTTATCAACTTAATATCATGATTAAAATTAAGCCTTCTTAACCTGTTAATAAAATCTATATTGGTTTCGATTGACACACCTGAAATATTTTTTAGCATAGGAGACGATTATTTGACTAACTACTTTGATAGGAACCCACAAAACTCACGATACGTCACCCAGGACTATTTTTTTTTTTTTTTTGTTACAACTCCGTATAGATATAGTAGACTTGGAAAAGTAGTTGTAAACTTGGGCAATAGATCTTCATAATCATTTAAAATACTTTTGATATGTCTGTTGAACGGAGAATCTGTTTTACAAAACGGGCTATTTCTTATTCATTTATAGGTTTCTCTCTCTGGAAGTAGTTCTACCATTTTGTTATCCTAGTTCTATCTTATTTATAGAAACTAACGTATTAGATTTATCTGGTCTCGTAATGTTTAACTCCTTATCTCTATTATTAGCTCCTTCAAAGCGTTCAAATGTCTTAGAACAGCACGATCCGGCAAACTATTACTCGAGATGCCGTATAATATACCCCTAAATATATTTATTTCTTCTAATAAAATGTTATCATATTTTTAACTTACAAAATGCATTGCTTGTGTCAGTATAATTAAAGAAAATAACTGGTGGCAATAGATCACTAGAACTGTATACTGCAATATTTTGTTATCCGAAGTACTAAATATGTGAGTAAAATAGTCTCTCTGATGCCTGAAGATTATTATGAACTTTAAGATGTTTATTTACTTTTGCTAAAGTTCTGTTACTTATATGCTTGTATAATTGAATGGTCCAGTATACGCAGTTACCGAGTTTAGCTCTTATCGAATGAATTGTTTTCAAGAAATGCAGTTATTATCCTATCATTTCAATTGTCCAGTGAATGTTTTATTGAGATGTCAATTGAAAGTTTTTACGGCTTCAAATACTATGGAGATCAGATCTATAAGCTTAATATGGTATTTCTTATACAGCAGGTTTGCTGTTTATCTCTATTCGATGAAAATAGTAGATAAAACTTGTAATCGAAACCATACTTGATAGAAATGAGAACTAATTTCACGAGTAAGATGTTTTCAGCAAAAAGTTTCAAATATTTAGGCAACATAACAAATAAAATATTTAATTTTAATGTATCATGGAAATGGTATGTATGAACAAAGTAATTTTCCTTTGATATTTGCTGAATATTGTTTCGTATTTTTATGAAATGAAATTTCCATTTACCGCCGTTATATTTTTTTTTCATGTTTAACAAAATGACCTTAATATAAAATTAATATCACCGAAAAATAGGCTTTAGATCCTTTGGACAGAAAATGCTGCGAATGTATTTTCCTTGAATCCTATGATTATTCCCAGGCCTTCTTAAAGCCTCCCTGCTGCTGTGTCTCCTTTGTGAATATATTATCACAGAGAATACATA
>NC_090735.1:158479863-158482363 GCF_036898095.1 Palaemon carinicauda | reverse complement strand
TTTTTTTTTTTTTTTTTAGGAAGTGATTCTGTGTGTGCATTAGAGTTATATGAAATTTCTTATAATTGGATGCTGGGAGCCACAACTCCAGCCAGCCCACACGAAGGCACTCAGAATTTAATTATGCAAGAGCAAAAATTATATCCGTCAGAATATTAGCCTGTATTAAGTGACATTGTCAATAATTATTCCGATGTAATTGCAATTGGAGCCACCCGGGGGATTGATTGATTTCCCTTTAGCATTGAAACTGTGCAGGCATAGCCGATCAGGTCAAGGCCTTATAAGGTACCCATTCATTTCCGGGGAGATATGGAAAGGGAAATTAATAAATTAAGGGAACAAGGGATAATCGAGGAGAGAGAATCCCCCTGGGCTTCTTCAATTATAGCTGTTAGTAAAAAGGATGGCTCGGTAAAGCTGTGTTGATTATAGGAAATTGAATGCAGTCACTAAGGATAATGCATTTCCATTGCCCTCGATCGAAGAATTATATGTTAAAGTACGGGATAGGAAATATTTTACAACTGCTGATTTAAAATCTGGATACTATCAAATACCCATTCAGGAAGACAGTAGATGTAAAACGGCCTTTATAGCTAACGATCAATTATTTCAGTTTAGTTTTCTTCCTTTCGGTGTTAAAAATGCTCTAAGTCGTTTTTCTAGAGACATGATGGTGGTTTTGTCGCCCTTAATTGGCCATAATATTCTTGTTTATTTAGATGATACCATAATTACAGGGAAAACGGCCGAAGAACATAATGATAATATTCGTAAAGTTTTAGAAGCATTGTGACGTAATGGTATGAAAATAAATTTGTCAAAGTGCAATTTTTTTTTCTTTGAACAGGTCGAGTTTTTAGCTCACATAATAACCCCAGAAGGTATCCAACCATGCCCAGTAAAGTAGTGGCTATTAGAGATTTCCCCAGGCCATGTAACTCTAAGGAAGTAGCTGGGTTCCTAGGGCTTGATGGTTATTACCGTAAATTCATAAGAGGTTCTGGAGAGATAGCGAGTTCCTTAGGTGCTTTAAATAAACAAAAAGTAATGAATTAGGGAGGGAAGAAGCTACCTTATCTAGCAATGAATTACTCACATGTCCTAGATTTGATCGCCGGTTTTTAGTGACAACAGATGCGAGTAGCGTAGCTATTGTTGGCGTAGTTTCACAACGAGATGATAAAGGCAGAGAGTGACCCATTTGTTTTGCTTCCTGGGCGTTAAAGGGGGCAAAAAAGTATTATAGTACTGTATATTCGATCGAGAGGCTTTGGCTATTCTTTGGGTTCTAGAGAGGCATCAGTTCTTTTTATTAGGTCAGTCGATTGAGTTGCAAAGTGATCATCGTCCCTTGCGTGATTTGTATTGTGCAAATGATTTGAACTCTCGTCAATCGAGATGGATTGAGAGATTATTAGTTTAATATAAAGGGCTTTCACCACATAGAAGGTAAAGCTAACAAGGTAGCTGATGCTCTCTCTAGAGGTGCAGTAATAGGAGTAACAACTAGGGCACAAAAGAGGAACGAAGAACGTAACCAAAATATTGAAGACCCCCATCAAAATAGAGAAAATAGAGAATGGGATGAGAGTTCTCACAATGCGCATGCAGTAGACGGAGAGAGAGAGAGAGAGAGAGAGAGAGAGAGAGAGAGAGAGAGAGAGATATGAAGATGAATATATGTGGGTGACCGAGGACATGACCAGGGGTGTCCAGAATGAATGCCCTGATGATGCAGGTTTGATTGATTTGGGAGGTTGGGACATAAAAGAAGTCCGAGAGGGACGAAAAAAAGAGGAATGGATGGAACATGTGCGAGTAGTGATTAAAGGGGGAATCGGAGAGTTATCTGTCATTTCTGAATGTGCCTCGTAAGAATTTTTTTTATTGAAAATTACTCTTTATATAGTGCTTACCAGAAGAGGGGAGGGGAATTTTGTGCACGGATAGTTCTTCCTCCCTCTTTAATTAAACGAGCCATCCACATTGTACATGCAAGTCCGCATGCAGGGCATTTAGAGATTGATAGAACATTAAGGAAATCACGTAAATCCTTCTTTTGGTTAGGAATGAAAAAATCTATAGAGAATTATATAAAAGGTCGTCATGCTTGTAACTGTTCCAAAGAGCATAAAAACACTGTACCGGAAGCCAGAAAATGGCCTGTGATTCCTATTAAATTTTATAGAGTGCATATGGATGTAGTAGGACCATTACCTATTGGGTTAACACAACATAAGTATATATGTAATAGTTAGAATAGTAATATTACATGTTTAAAACAAATGACGTAATATGTCATGTTGGTTGGATGAGCTAACCGTGAGATTTGCTATGGTCAACTCAAATTGTAAGCAGGATGTAAGATGCTGAGTTGCCATTCTTTCTTAATGTCAACACATTGTCTCTTCGTGTGAAAGTTTGTGACGTCACCGGATGCAGGTGTCTTCCGATTCCGTCACTTAGCTAAATTAAAGCAAGTATACGATATTTG